>NW_026961270.1:0-103000 GCF_963924245.1 Chroicocephalus ridibundus
CGGTATCTCCTACAGGGAAAGTGCCAGGAGGGAAAAGTGAGGATTATGTTTAGACTTTCTCGGAACTGCTTCAAATCAACTAGATATCTTTGTGCTGTAAATCTCCCAACAGCCAAATGTAAAAGCAGCAAACATCTCGCTGTATGTCCCACATCCAAAGTGCCGAGAGAGCTTGCTCTCCCTGTCTTTGAGTACTGTTTGCACTGTCCCGATTACCTCTTTGCTAACATTCT
Organism: Chroicocephalus ridibundus; assembly: GCF_963924245.1. Lineage (NCBI taxonomy): Eukaryota > Metazoa > Chordata > Aves > Charadriiformes > Laridae > Chroicocephalus > Chroicocephalus ridibundus. Next base: position 234 of record NW_026961270.1, read on the forward strand.
CTTCAGAGCTGCAGTGAAACCAGGAACCACGTGGAGAAGGCACCCACACTGAAAGTGCCTGGAGGGAACATTGGGGCTTCTTCTCAGTGTCTCTGATGTCAGGTTTTACTGTCCCGGGAAAGTCTCTGCTAACACCCTGCAGAGCGTAGTGCCCAATATACAGAAACGTCTTGCGGTATCCCCTACAGGGAAAGTGCCAGGAGGGAAAAGTGAGGATTATGTTTAGACTTTCTCGGAACTGCTTCAAATCAACTAGATATCTTTGTGCTGTAAATCTCCCAACAGCCAAACGTAAAAGCAGCAAACATCTCGCTGTATGTCCCACATCCAAAGTGCCAGGAGAGTAATGTAGAGCTTGCTCTCCCTGTCTTTGAGTACTGTTTGCACTGTCCCGATTACCTCTTTGCTAACATTCTCTTCAGAGCTGCAGTGAAACCAGGAACCACGTGGAGAAGGCACCCACACTGAAAGTGCCTGGAGGGAACATCGGGGCTTCTTCTCAGTGTCTCTGATATAGGGTTTCACTGTCCCGGGAAACTCTCTGCTAACACCCTGCAGAGCGCTGTGCCCAATATACAGAAACGTCTTGCGGTATCCCCTACAGGGAAAGTGCAAGGAGGGAATAGTGAGGATTATGTTTAGACTTTCTCGGAACTGCTTCAAATCAACTAGATATCTTTGTGCTGTAAATCTCCCAACAGCCAAATGTAAAAGCAGCAAACATCTCGCTGTATGTCCCACATCCAAAGTGCCAAGAGAGAGCTTGCTCTCCCTGTCTTTGAGTACTGTTTGCACTGTCCCGATTACCTCTTTGCTAACATTCTCTTCAGAGCTGCAGTGAAACCAGGAACCACGTGGAGAAGGCACCCACACTGAAAGTGCCTGGAGGGAACATTGGGGCTTCTTCTCAGTGTCTCTGATATAGGGTTTCACTGTCCCGGGAAACTCTCTGCTAACACCCTGCAGAGCGCTGTGCCCAATGTACAGAAACGTCTTGCGGTATCTCCTACAGGGAAAGTGCCAGGAGGGAAAAGTGAGGATTATGTTTAGACTTTCTCGGAACTGCTTCAAATCAACTAGATATCTTTGTGCTGTAAATCTCCCAACAGCCAAATGTAAAAGCAGCAAACATCTCGCTGTATGTCCCACATCCAAAGTGCCGAGAGAGCTTGCTCTCCCTGTCTTTGAGTACTGTTTGCACTGTCCCGATTACCTCTTTGCTAACATTCTCTTCAGAGCTGCAGTGAAACCAGGAACCACGTGGAGAAGGCACCCACACTGAAAGTGCCTGGAGGGAACATTGGGGCTTCTTCTCAGTGTCTCTGATGTCAGGTTTTACTGTCCCGGGAAAGTCTCTGCTAACACCCTGCAGAGCGTAGTGCCCAATATACAGAAACGTCTTGCGGTATCCCCTACAGGGAAAGTGCCAGGAGGGAAAAGTGAGGATTATGTTTAGACTTTCTCGGAACTGCTTCAAATCAACTAGATATCTTTGTGCTGTAAATCTCCCAACAGCCAAACGTAAAAGCAGCAAACATCTCGCTGTATGTCCCACATCCAAAGTGCCAGGAGAGTAATGTAGAGCTTGCTCTCCCTGTCTTTGAGTACTGTTTGCACTGTCCCGATTACCTCTTTGCTAACATTCTCTTCAGAGCTGCAGTGAAACCAGGAACCACGTGGAGAAGGCACCCACACTGAAAGTGCCTGGAGGGAACATCGGGGCTTCTTCTCAGTGTCTCTGATATAGGGTTTCACTGTCCCGGGAAACTCTCTGCTAACACCCTGCAGAGCGCTGTGCCCAATGTACAGAAACGTCTTGCGGTATCTCCTACAGGGAAAGTGCCAGGAGGGAAAAGTGAGGATTATGTTTAGACTTTCTCGGAACTGCTTCAAATCAACTAGATATCTTTGTGCTGTAAATCTCCCAACAGCCAAATGTAAAAGCAGCAAACATCTCGCTGTATGTCCCACATCCAAAGTGCCGAGAGAGCTTGCTCTCCCTGTCTTTGAGTACTGTTTGCACTGTCCCGATTACCTCTTTGCTAACATTCTCTTCAGAGCTGCAGTGAAACCAGGAACCACGTGGAGAAGGCACCCACACTGAAAGTGCCTGGAGGGAACATTGGGGCTTCTTCTCAGTGTCTCTGATGTCAGGTTTTACTGTCCCGGGAAAGTCTCTGCTAACACCCTGCAGAGCGTAGTGCCCAATATACAGAAACGTCTTGCGGTATCCCCTACAGGGAAAGTGCCAGGAGGGAAAAGTGAGGATTATGTTTAGACTTTCTCGGAACTGCTTCAAATCAACTAGATATCTTTGTGCTGTAAATCTCCCAACAGCCAAACGTAAAAGCAGCAAACATCTCGCTGTATGTCCCACATCCAAAGTGCCAGGAGAGTAATGTAGAGCTTGCTCTCCCTGTCTTTGAGTACTGTTTGCACTGTCCCGATTACCTCTTTGCTAACATTCTCTTCAGAGCTGCAGTGAAACCAGGAACCACGTGGAGAAGGCACCCACACTGAAAGTGCCTGGAGGGAACATCGGGGCTTCTTCTCAGTGTCTCTGATATAGGGTTTCACTGTCCCGGGAAACTCTCTGCTAACACCCTGCAGAGCGCTGTGCCCAATATACAGAAACGTCTTGCGGTATCCCCTACAGGGAAAGTGCAAGGAGGGAATAGTGAGGATTATGTTTAGACTTTCTCGGAACTGCTTCAAATCAACTAGATATCTTTGTGCTGTAAATCTCCCAACAGCCAAATGTAAAAGCAGCAAACATCTCGCTGTATGTCCCACATCCAAAGTGCCAAGAGAGAGCTTGCTCTCCCTGTCTTTGAGTACTGTTTGCACTGTCCCGATTACCTCTTTGCTAACATTCTCTTCAGAGCTGCAGTGAAACCAGGAACCACGTGGAGAAGGCACCCACACTGAAAGTGCCTGGAGGGAACATTGGGGCTTCTTCTCAGTGTCTCTGATATAGGGTTTCACTGTCCCGGGAAACTCTCTGCTAACACCCTGCAGAGCGCTGTGCCCAATGTACAGAAACGTCTTGCGGTATCTCCTACAGGGAAAGTGCCAGGAGGGAAAAGTGAGGATTATGTTTAGACTTTCTCGGAACTGCTTCAAATCAACTAGATATCTTTGTGCTGTAAATCTCCCAACAGCCAAATGTAAAAGCAGCAAACATCTCGCTGTATGTCCCACATCCAAAGTGCCGAGAGAGCTTGCTCTCCCTGTCTTTGAGTACTGTTTGCACTGTCCCGATTACCTCTTTGCTAACATTCTCTTCAGAGCTGCAGTGAAACCAGGAACCACGTGGAGAAGGCACCCACACTGAAAGTGCCTGGAGGGAACATTGGGGCTTCTTCTCAGTGTCTCTGATGTCAGGTTTTACTGTCCCGGGAAAGTCTCTGCTAACACCCTGCAGAGCGTAGTGCCCAATATACAGAAACGTCTTGCGGTATCCCCTACAGGGAAAGTGCCAGGAGGGAAAAGTGAGGATTATGTTTAGACTTTCTCGGAACTGCTTCAAATCAACTAGATATCTTTGTGCTGTAAATCTCCCAACAGCCAAACGTAAAAGCAGCAAACATCTCGCTGTATGTCCCACATCCAAAGTGCCAGGAGAGTAATGTAGAGCTTGCTCTCCCTGTCTTTGAGTACTGTTTGCACTGTCCCGATTACCTCTTTGCTAACATTCTCTTCAGAGCTGCAGTGAAACCAGGAACCACGTGGAGAAGGCACCCACACTGAAAGTGCCTGGAGGGAACATCGGGGCTTCTTCTCAGTGTCTCTGATATAGGGTTTCACTGTCCCGGGAAACTCTCTGCTAACACCCTGCAGAGCGCTGTGCCCAATGTACAGAAACGTCTTGCGGTATCCCCTACAGGGAAAGTGCCAGGAGGGAAAAGTGAGGATTATGTTTAGACTTTCTCGGAACTGCTTCAAATCAACTAGATATCTTTGTGCTGTAAATCTCCCAACAGCCAAACGCAAAAGCAGCAAACATCTCGCTGTATGTCCCACATCCAAAGTGCCAAGAGAGAGCTTGCTCTCCCTGTCTTTGAGTACTGTTTGCACTGTCCCGATTACCTCTTTGCTAACATTCTCTTCAGAGCTGCAGTGAAACCAGGAACCACGTGGAGAAGGCACCCACACTGAAAGTGCCTGGAGGGAACATTGGGGCTTCTTCTCAGTGTCTCTGATATAGGGTTTCACTGTCCCGGGAAACTCTCTGCTAACACCCTGCAGAGCGCTGTGCCCAATGTACAGAAACGTCTTGCGGTATCTCCTACAGGGAAAGTGCCAGGAGGGAAAAGTGAGGATTATGTTTAGACTTTCTCGGAACTGCTTCAAATCAACTAGATATCTTTGTGCTGTAAATCTCCCAACAGCCAAATGTAAAAGCAGCAAACATCTCGCTGTATGTCCCACATCCAAAGTGCCGAGAGAGCTTGCTCTCCCTGTCTTTGAGTACTGTTTGCACTGTCCCGATTACCTCTTTGCTAACATTCTCTTCAGAGCTGCAGTGAAACCAGGAACCACGTGGAGAAGGCACCCACACTGAAAGTGCCTGGAGGGAACATTGGGGCTTCTTCTCAGTGTCTCTGATGTCAGGTTTTACTGTCCCGGGAAAGTCTCTGCTAACACCCTGCAGAGCGTAGTGCCCAATATACAGAAACGTCTTGCGGTATCCCCTACAGGGAAAGTGCCAGGAGGGAAAAGTGAGGATTATGTTTAGACTTTCTCGGAACTGCTTCAAATCAACTAGATATCTTTGTGCTGTAAATCTCCCAACAGCCAAACGTAAAAGCAGCAAACATCTCGCTGTATGTCCCACATCCAAAGTGCCAGGAGAGTAATGTAGAGCTTGCTCTCCCTGTCTTTGAGTACTGTTTGCACTGTCCCGATTACCTCTTTGCTAACATTCTCTTCAGAGCTGCAGTGAAACCAGGAACCACGTGGAGAAGGCACCCACACTGAAAGTGCCTGGAGGGAACATCGGGGCTTCTTCTCAGTGTCTCTGATATAGGGTTTCACTGTCCCGGGAAACTCTCTGCTAACACCCTGCAGAGCGCTGTGCCCAATATACAGAAACGTCTTGCGGTATCCCCTACAGGGAAAGTGCCAGGAGGGAATAGTGAGGATTATGTTTAGACTTTCTCGGAACTGCTTCAAATCAACTAGATATCTTTGTGCTGTAAATCTCCCAACAGCCAAATGTAAAAGCAGCAAACATCTCGCTGTATGTCCCACATCCAAAGTGCCAAGAGAGAGCTTGCTCTCCCTGTCTTTGAGTACTGTTTGCACTGTCCCGATTACCTCTTTGCTAACATTCTCTTCAGAGCTGCAGTGAAACCAGGAACCACGTGGAGAAGGCACCCACACTGAAAGTGCCTGGAGGGAACATTGGGGCTTCTTCTCAGTGTCTCTGATATAGGGTTTCACTGTCCCGGGAAACTCTCTGCTAACACCCTGCAGAGCGCTGTGCCCAATGTACAGAAACGTCTTGCGGTATCTCCTACAGGGAAAGTGCCAGGAGGGAAAAGTGAGGATTATGTTTAGACTTTCTCGGAACTGCTTCAAATCAACTAGATATCTTTGTGCTGTAAATCTCCCAACAGCCAAATGTAAAAGCAGCAAACATCTCGCTGTATGTCCCACATCCAAAGTGCCGAGAGAGCTTGCTCTCCCTGTCTTTGAGTACTGTTTGCACTGTCCCGATTACCTCTTTGCTAACATTCTCTTCAGAGCTGCAGTGAAACCAGGAACCACGTGGAGAAGGCACCCACACTGAAAGTGCCTGGAGGGAACATTGGGGCTTCTTCTCAGTGTCTCTGATGTCAGGTTTTACTGTCCCGGGAAAGTCTCTGCTAACACCCTGCAGAGCGTAGTGCCCAATATACAGAAACGTCTTGCGGTATCCCCTACAGGGAAAGTGCCAGGAGGGAAAAGTGAGGATTATGTTTAGACTTTCTCGGAACTGCTTCAAATCAACTAGATATCTTTGTGCTGTAAATCTCCCAACAGCCAAACGTAAAAGCAGCAAACATCTCGCTGTATGTCCCACATCCAAAGTGCCAGGAGAGTAATGTAGAGCTTGCTCTCCCTGTCTTTGAGTACTGTTTGCACTGTCCCGATTACCTCTTTGCTAACATTCTCTTCAGAGCTGCAGTGAAACCAGGAACCACGTGGAGAAGGCACCCACACTGAAAGTGCCTGGAGGGAACATCGGGGCTTCTTCTCAGTGTCTCTGATATAGGGTTTCACTGTCCCGGGAAACTCTCTGCTAACACCCTGCAGAGCGCTGTGCCCAATGTACAGAAACGTCTTGCGGTATCTCCTACAGGGAAAGTGCCAGGAGGGAAAAGTGAGGATTATGTTTAGACTTTCTCGGAACTGCTTCAAATCAACTAGATATCTTTGTGCTGTAAATCTCCCAACAGCCAAATGTAAAAGCAGCAAACATCTCGCTGTATGTCCCACATCCAAAGTGCCGAGAGAGCTTGCTCTCCCTGTCTTTGAGTACTGTTTGCACTGTCCCGATTACCTCTTTGCTAACATTCTCTTCAGAGCTGCAGTGAAACCAGGAACCACGTGGAGAAGGCACCCACACTGAAAGTGCCTGGAGGGAACATTGGGGCTTCTTCTCAGTGTCTCTGATGTCAGGTTTTACTGTCCCGGGAAAGTCTCTGCTAACACCCTGCAGAGCGTAGTGCCCAATATACAGAAACGTCTTGCGGTATCCCCTACAGGGAAAGTGCCAGGAGGGAAAAGTGAGGATTATGTTTAGACTTTCTCGGAACTGCTTCAAATCAACTAGATATCTTTGTGCTGTAAATCTCCCAACAGCCAAACGTAAAAGCAGCAAACATCTCGCTGTATGTCCCACATCCAAAGTGCCAGGAGAGTAATGTAGAGCTTGCTCTCCCTGTCTTTGAGTACTGTTTGCACTGTCCCGATTACCTCTTTGCTAACATTCTCTTCAGAGCTGCAGTGAAACCAGGAACCACGTGGAGAAGGCACCCACACTGAAAGTGCCTGGAGGGAACATCGGGGCTTCTTCTCAGTGTCTCTGATATAGGGTTTCACTGTCCCGGGAAACTCTCTGCTAACACCCTGCAGAGCGCTGTGCCCAATATACAGAAACGTCTTGCGGTATCCCCTACAGGGAAAGTGCAAGGAGGGAATAGTGAGGATTATGTTTAGACTTTCTCGGAACTGCTTCAAATCAACTAGATATCTTTGTGCTGTAAATCTCCCAACAGCCAAACGTAAAAGCAGCAAACATCTCGCTGTATGTCCCACATCCAAAGTGCCAAGAGAGAGCTTGCTCTCCCTGTCTTTGAGTACTGTTTGCACTGTCCCGATTACCTCTTTGCTAACATTCTCTTCAGAGCTGCAGTGAAACCAGGAACCACGTGGAGAAGGCACCCACACTGAAAGTGCCTGGAGGGAACATTGGGGCTTCTTCTCAGTGTCTCTGATATAGGGTTTCACTGTCCCGGGAAACTCTCTGCTAACACCCTGCAGAGCGCTGTGCCCAATGTACAGAAACGTCTTGCGGTATCTCCTACAGGGAAAGTGCCAGGAGGGAAAAGTGAGGATTATGTTTAGACTTTCTCGGAACTGCTTCAAATCAACTAGATATCTTTGTGCTGTAAATCTCCCAACAGCCAAACGTAAAAGCAGCAAACATCTCGCTGTATGTCCCACATCCAAAGTGCCGAGAGAGCTTGCTCTCCCTGTCTTTGAGTACTGTTTGCACTGTCCCGATTACCTCTTTGCTAACATTCTCTTCAGAGCTGCAGTGAAACCAGGAACCACGTGGAGAAGGCACCCACACTGAAAGTGCCTGGAGGGAACATTGGGGCTTCTTCTCAGTGTCTCTGATGTCAGGTTTTACTGTCCCGGGAAAGTCTCTGCTAACACCCTGCAGAGCGTAGTGCCCAATATACAGAAACGTCTTGCGGTATCCCCTACAGGGAAAGTGCCAGGAGGGAAAAGTGAGGATTATGTTTAGACTTTCTCGGAACTGCTTCAAATCAACTAGATATCTTTGTGCTGTAAATCTCCCAACAGCCAAACGTAAAAGCAGCAAACATCTCGCTGTATGTCCCACATCCAAAGTGCCAGGAGAGTAATGTAGAGCTTGCTCTCCCTGTCTTTGAGTACTGTTTGCACTGTCCCGATTACCTCTTTGCTAACATTCTCTTCAGAGCTGCAGTGAAACCAGGAACCACGTGGAGAAGGCACCCACACTGAAAGTGCCTGGAGGGAACATCGGGGCTTCTTCTCAGTGTCTCTGATATAGGGTTTCACTGTCCCGGGAAAGTCTCTGCTAACACCCTGCAGAGCGCTGTGCCCAATGTACAGAAACGTCTTGCGGTATCTCCTACAGGGAAAGTGCCAGGAGGGAAAAGTGAGGATTATGTTTAGACTTTCTCGGAACTGCTTCAAATCAACTAGATATCTTTGTGCTGTAAATCTCCCAACAGCCAAATGTAAAAGCAGCAAACATCTCGCTGTATGTCCCACATCCAAAGTGCCGAGAGAGCTTGCTCTCCCTGTCTTTGAGTACTGTTTGCACTGTCCCGATTACCTCTTTGCTAACATTCTCTTCAGAGCTGCAGTGAAACCAGGAACCACGTGGAGAAGGCACCCACACTGAAAGTGCCTGGAGGGAACATTGGGGCTTCTTCTCAGTGTCTCTGATGTCAGGTTTTACTGTCCCGGGAAAGTCTCTGCTAACACCCTGCAGAGCGTAGTGCCCAATATACAGAAACGTCTTGCGGTATCCCCTACAGGGAAAGTGCCAGGAGGGAAAAGTGAGGATTATGTTTAGACTTTCTCGGAACTGCTTCAAATCAACTAGATATCTTTGTGCTGTAAATCTCCCAACAGCCAAACGTAAAAGCAGCAAACATCTCGCTGTATGTCCCACATCCAAAGTGCCAGGAGAGTAATGTAGAGCTTGCTCTCCCTGTCTTTGAGTACTGTTTGCACTGTCCCGATTACCTCTTTGCTAACATTCTCTTCAGAGCTGCAGTGAAACCAGGAACCACGTGGAGAAGGCACCCACACTGAAAGTGCCTGGAGGGAACATCGGGGCTTCTTCTCAGTGTCTCTGATATAGGGTTTCACTGTCCCGGGAAACTCTCTGCTAACACCCTGCAGAGCGCTGTGCCCAATATACAGAAACGTCTTGCGGTATCCCCTACAGGGAAAGTGCCAGGAGGGAATAGTGAGGATTATGTTTAGACTTTCTCGGAACTGCTTCAAATCAACTAGATATCTTTGTGCTGTAAATCTCCCAACAGCCAAATGTAAAAGCAGCAAACATCTCGCTGTATGTCCCACATCCAAAGTGCCAAGAGAGAGCTTGCTCTCCCTGTCTTTGAGTACTGTTTGCACTGTCCCGATTACCTCTTTGCTAACATTCTCTTCAGAGCTGCAGTGAAACCAGGAACCACGTGGAGAAGGCACCCACACTGAAAGTGCCTGGAGGGAACACTGGGGCTTCTTCTCAGTGTCTCTGATATAGGGTTTCACTGTCCCGGGAAACTCTCTGCTAACACCCTGCAGAGCGCTGTGCCCAATGTACAGAAACGTCTTGCGGTATCTCCTACAGGGAAAGTGCCAGGAGGGAAAAGTGAGGATTATGTTTAGACTTTCTCGGAACTGCTTCAAATCAACTAGATATCTTTGTGCTGTAAATCTCCCAACAGCCAAATGTAAAAGCAGCAAACATCTCGCTGTATGTCCCACATCCAAAGTGCCGAGAGAGCTTGCTCTCCCTGTCTTTGAGTACTGTTTGCACTGTCCCGATTACCTCTTTGCTAACATTCTCTTCAGAGCTGCAGTGAAACCAGGAACCACGTGGAGAAGGCACCCACACTGAAAGTGCCTGGAGGGAACATTGGGGCTTCTTCTCAGTGTCTCTGATGTCAGGTTTTACTGTCCCGGGAAAGTCTCTGCTAACACCCTGCAGAGCGTAGTGCCCAATATACAGAAACGTCTTGCGGTATCCCCTACAGGGAAAGTGCCAGGAGGGAAAAGTGAGGATTATGTTTAGACTTTCTCGGAACTGCTTCAAATCAACTAGATATCTTTGTGCTGTAAATCTCCCAACAGCCAAACGTAAAAGCAGCAAACATCTCGCTGTATGTCCCACATCCAAAGTGCCAGGAGAGTAATGTAGAGCTTGCTCTCCCTGTCTTTGAGTACTGTTTGCACTGTCCCGATTACCTCTTTGCTAACATTCTCTTCAGAGCTGCAGTGAAACCAGGAACCACGTGGAGAAGGCACCCACACTGAAAGTGCCTGGAGGGAACATCGGGGCTTCTTCTCAGTGTCTCTGATATAGGGTTTCACTGTCCCGGGAAACTCTCTGCTAACACCCTGCAGAGCGCTGTGCCCAATGTACAGAAACGTCTTGCGGTATCCCCTACAGGGAAAGTGCCAGGAGGGAAAAGTGAGGATTATGTTTAGACTTTCTCGGAACTGCTTCAAATCAACTAGATATCTTTGTGCTGTAAATCTCCCAACAGCCAAATGTAAAAGCCGCAAACATCTCGCTGTATGTCCCACATCCAAAGTGCCGAGAGAGCTTGCTCTCCCTGTCTTTGAGTACTGTTTGCACTGTCCCGATTACCTCTTTGCTAACATTCTCTTCAGAGCTGCAGTGAAACCAGGAACCACGTGGAGAAGGCACCCACACTGAAAGTGCCTGGAGGGAACATTGGGGCTTCTTCCCAGTGTCTCTGATATAGGGTTTCACTGTCCCGGGAAAGTCTCTGCTAACACCCTGCAGAGCGCTGTGCCCAATATACAGAAACGTCTTGCGGTATCCCCTACAGGGAAAGTGCCAGGAGGGAATAGTGAGGATTATGTTTAGACTTTCTCGGAACTGCTTCAAATCAACTAGATATCTTTGAGCTGTAAATCTCCCAACAGCCAAATGTAAAAGCAGCAAACATCTCGCTGTATGTCCCACATCCAAAGTGCCAAGAGAGAGCTTGCTCTCCCTGTCTTTGAGTACTGTTTGCACTGTCCCGATTACCTCTTTGCTAACATTCTCTTCAGAGCTGCAGTGAAACCAGGAACCACGTGGAGAAGGCACCCACACTGAAAGTGCCTGGAGTGAACATTGGGGCTTCTTCTCAGTGTCTCTGATATAGGGTTTCACTTTCCCGGGAAACTCTCTGCTAACACCCTGCAGAGCGCTGTGCCCAATGTACAGAAACGTCTTGCGGTATCCCCTACAGGGAAAGTGCCAGGAGGGAAAAGTGAGGATTATGTTTAGACTTTCTCGGAACTGCTTCAAATCAACTAGATATCTTTGTGCTGTAAATCTCCCAACAGCCAAATGTAAAAGCCGCACTCATCTCGCTGTATGTCCCACATCCAAAGTGCCGAGAGAGCTTGCTCTCCCTGTCTTTGAGTACTGTTTGCACTGTCCCGATTACCTCTTTGCTAACATTCTCTTCAGAGCTGCAGTGAAACCAGGAACCACGTGGAGAAGGCACCCACACTGAAAGTGCCTGGAGTGAACATTGGGGCTTCTTCTCAGTGTCTCTGATATAGGGTTTCACTGTCCCGGGAAAGTCTCTGCTAACACCCTGCAGAGCGCTGTGCCCAATGTACAGAAACGTCTTGCGGTATCTCCTACAGGGAAAGTGCCAGGAGGGAAAAGTGAGGATTATGTTTAGACTTTCTCGGAACTGCTTCAAATCAACTAGATATCTTTGTGCTGTAAATCTCCCAACAGCCAAACGTAAAAGCAGCAAACATCTCGCTGTATGTCCCACATCCAAAGTGCCAAGAGAGTAATGTAGAGCTTGCTCTCCCTGTCTTTGAGTACTGTTTGCACTGTCCCGATTACCTCTTTGCTAACATTCTCTTCAGAGCTGCAGTGAAACCAGGAACCACGTGGAGAAGGCACCCACACTGAAAGTGCCTGGAGGGAACATTGGGGCTTCTTCCCAGTGTCTCTGATATAGGGTTTCACTGTCCCGGGAAAGTCTCTGCTAACACCCTGCAGAGCGTAGTGCCCAATATACAGAAACGTCTTGCGGTATCCCCTACAGGGAAAGTGCCAGGAGGGAAAAGTGAGGATTATGTTTAGACTTTCTCGGAACTGCTTCAAATCAACTAGATATCTTTGTGCTGTAAATCTCCCAACAGCCAAATGTAAAAGCAGCAAACATCTCGCTGTATGTCCCACATCCAAAGTGCCAAGAGAGAGCTTGCTCTCCCTGTCTTTGAGTACTGTTTGCACTGTCCCGATTACCTCTTTGCTAACATTCTCTTCAGAGCTGCAGTGAAACCAGGAACCACGTGGAGAAGGCACCCACACTGAAAGTGCCTGGAGGGAACATTGGGGCTTCTTCTCAGTGTCTCTGACATAGGGTTTCACTGTCCCGGGAAACTCTCTGCTAACACCCTGCAGAGTGCTCTGCCCAATATACAGAAACGTCTTGCGGTATCCCCTACAGGGAAAGTGCCAGGAGGGAATAGTGAGGATTATGTTTAGACTTTCTCGGAACTGCTTCAAATCAACTAGATATCTTTGTGCTGTAAATCTCCCAACAGCCAAACACAAAAGCAGCAAACATCTCGCTGTATGTCCCACATCCAAAGTGCCAAGAGAGAGCTTGCTCTCCCTGTCTTTGAGTACTGTTTGCACTGTCCCGATTACCTCTTTGCTAACATTCTCTTCAGAGCTGCAGTGAAACCAGGAACCACGTGGAGAAGGCACCCACACTGAAAGTGCCTGGAGGGAACATTGGGGCTTCTTCCCAGTGTCTCTGATATAGGGTTTCACTGTCCCGGGAAAGTCTCTGCTAACACCCTGCAGAGTGCTCTGCCCAATATACAGAAACGTCTTGCGGTATCCCCTACAGGGAAAGTGCCAGGAGGTAATAGTGAGGATTATGTTTAGACTTTCTCGGAACTGCTTCAAATCAACTAGATATCTTTGTGCTGTAAATCTCCCAACAGCCAAACGCAAAAGCAGCAAACATCTCGCTGTATGTCCCACATCCAAAGTGCCAAGAGAGAGCTTGCTCTCCCTGTCTTTGAGTACTGTTTGCACTGTCCCGATTACCTCTTTGCTAACATTCTCTTCAGAGCTGCAGTGAAACCAGGAACCACGTGGAGAAGGCACCCACACTGAAAGTGCCTGGAGGGAACATTGGGGCTTCTTCTCAGTGTCTCTGATATAGGGTTTCACTGTCCCGGGAAACTCTCTGCTAACACCCTGCAGAGCGCTGTGCCCAATGTACAGAAACGTCTTGCGGTATCTCCTACAGGGAAAGTGCCAGGAGGGAAAAGTGAGGATTATGTTTAGACTTTCTCGGAACTGCTTCAAATCAACTAGATATCTTTGTGCTGTAAATCTCCCAACAGCCAAATGTAAAAGCAGCAAACATCTCGCTGTATGTCCCACATCCAAAGTGCCGAGAGAGCTTGCTCTCCCTGTCTTTGAGTACTGTTTGCACTGTCCCGATTACCTCTTTGCTAACATTCTCTTCAGAGCTGCAGTGAAACCAGGAACCACGTGGAGAAGGCACCCACACTGAAAGTGCCTGGAGGGAACATTGGGGCTTCTTCTCAGTGTCTCTGATGTCAGGTTTTACTGTCCCGGGAAAGTCTCTGCTAACACCCTGCAGAGCGTAGTGCCCAATATACAGAAACGTCTTGCGGTATCCCCTACAGGGAAAGTGCCAGGAGGGAAAAGTGAGGATTATGTTTAGACTTTCTCGGAACTGCTTCAAATCAACTAGATATCTTTGTGCTGTAAATCTCCCAACAGCCAAACGTAAAAGCAGCAAACATCTCGCTGTATGTCCCACATCCAAAGTGCCAGGAGAGTAATGTAGAGCTTGCTCTCCCTGTCTTTGAGTACTGTTTGCACTGTCCCGATTACCTCTTTGCTAACATTCTCTTCAGAGCTGCAGTGAAACCAGGAACCACGTGGAGAAGGCACCCACACTGAAAGTGCCTGGAGGGAACATCGGGGCTTCTTCTCAGTGTCTCTGATATAGGGTTTCACTGTCCCGGGAAACTCTCTGCTAACACCCTGCAGAGCGCTGTGCCCAATGTACAGAAACGTCTTGCGGTATCTCCTACAGGGAAAGTGCCAGGAGGGAAAAGTGAGGATTATGTTTAGACTTTCTCGGAACTGCTTCAAATCAACTAGATATCTTTGTGCTGTAAATCTCCCAACAGCCAAATGTAAAAGCCGCAAACATCTCGCTGTATGTCCCACATCCAAAGTGCCGAGAGAGCTTGCTCTCCCTGTCTTTGAGTACTGTTTGCACTGTCCCGATTACCTCTTTGCTAACATTCTCTTCAGAGCTGCAGTGAAACCAGGAACCACGTGGAGAAGGCACCCACACTGAAAGTGCCTGGAGGGAACATTGGGGCTTCTTCCCAGTGTCTCTGATATAGGGTTTCACTGTCCCGGGAAAGTCTCTGCTAACACCCTGCAGAGCGCTGTGCCCAATATACAGAAACGTCTTGCGGTATCCCCTACAGGGAAAGTGCCAGGAGGGAATAGTGAGGATTATGTTTAGACTTTCTCGGAACTGCTTCAAATCAACTAGATATCTTTGTGCTGTAAATCTCCCAACAGCCAAATGTAAAAGCCGCACTCATCTCGCTGTATGTCCCACATCCAAAGTGCCGAGAGAGCTTGCTCTCCCTGTCTTTGAGTACTGTTTGCACTGTCCCGATTACCTCTTTGCTAACATTCTCTTCAGAGCTGCAGTGAAACCAGGAACCACGTGGAGAAGGCACCCACACTGAAAGTGCCTGGAGGGAACATTGGGGCTTCTTCTCAGTGTCTCTGATGTCAGGTTTTACTGTCCCGGGAAAGTCTCTGCTAACACCCTGCAGAGCGTAGTGCCCAATATACAGAAACGTCTTGCGGTATCCCCTACAGGGAAAGTGCCAGGAGGGAAAAGTGAGGATTATGTTTAGACTTTCTCGGAACTGCTTCAAATCAACTAGATATCTTTGTGCTGTAAATCTCCCAACAGCCAAACGTAAAAGCAGCAAACATCTCGCTGTATGTCCCACATCCAAAGTGCCAGGAGAGTAATGTAGAGCTTGCTCTCCCTGTCTTTGAGTACTGTTTGCACTGTCCCGATTACCTCTTTGCTAACATTCTCTTCAGAGCTGCAGTGAAACCAGGAACCACGTGGAGAAGGCACCCACACTGAAAGTGCCTGGAGGGAACATTGGGGCTTCTTCTCAGTGTCTCTGATATAGGGTTTCACTGTCCCGGGAAACTCTCTGCTAACACCCTGCAGAGCGCTGTGCCCAATGTACAGAAACGTCTTGCGGTATCTCCTACAGGGAAAGTGCCAGGAGGGAAAAGTGAGGATTATGTTTAGACTTTCTCGGAACTGCTTCAAATCAACTAGATATCTTTGTGCTGTAAATCTCCCAACAGCCAAATGTAAAAGCAGCAAACATCTCGCTGTATGTCCCACATCCAAAGTGCCGAGAGAGCTTGCTCTCCCTGTCTTTGAGTACTGTTTGCACTGTCCCGATTACCTCTTTGCTAACATTCTCTTCAGAGCTGCAGTGAAACCAGGAACCACGTGGAGAAGGCACCCACACTGAAAGTGCCTGGAGGGAACATTGGGGCTTCTTCTCAGTGTCTCTGATGTCAGGTTTTACTGTCCCGGGAAAGTCTCTGCTAACACCCTGCAGAGCGTAGTGCCCAATATACAGAAACGTCTTGCGGTATCCCCTACAGGGAAAGTGCCAGGAGGGAAAAGTGAGGATTATGTTTAGACTTTCTCGGAACTGCTTCAAATCAACTAGATATCTTTGTGCTGTAAATCTCCCAACAGCCAAACGTAAAAGCAGCAAACATCTCGCTGTATGTCCCACATCCAAAGTGCCAGGAGAGTAATGTAGAGCTTGCTCTCCCTGTCTTTGAGTACTGTTTGCACTGTCCCGATTACCTCTTTGCTAACATTCTCTTCAGAGCTGCAGTGAAACCAGGAACCACGTGGAGAAGGCACCCACACTGAAAGTGCCTGGAGGGAACATCGGGGCTTCTTCTCAGTGTCTCTGATATAGGGTTTCACTGTCCCGGGAAACTCTCTGCTAACACCCTGCAGAGCGCTGTGCCCAATGTACAGAAACGTCTTGCGGTATCTCCTACAGGGAAAGTGCCAGGAGGGAAAAGTGAGGATTATGTTTAGACTTTCTCGGAACTGCTTCAAATCAACTAGATATCTTTGTGCTGTAAATCTCCCAACAGCCAAATGTAAAAGCCGCAAACATCTCGCTGTATGTCCCACATCCAAAGTGCCGAGAGAGCTTGCTCTCCCTGTCTTTGAGTACTGTTTGCACTGTCCCGATTACCTCTTTGCTAACATTCTCTTCAGAGCTGCAGTGAAACCAGGAACCACGTGGAGAAGGCACCCACACTGAAAGTGCCTGGAGGGAACATTGGGGCTTCTTCCCAGTGTCTCTGATATAGGGTTTCACTGTCCCGGGAAAGTCTCTGCTAACACCCTGCAGAGCGCTGTGCCCAATATACAGAAACGTCTTGCGGTATCCCCTACAGGGAAAGTGCCAGGAGGGAATAGTGAGGATTATGTTTAGACTTTCTCGGAACTGCTTCAAATCAACTAGATATCTTTGTGCTGTAAATCTCCCAACAGCCAAATGTAAAAGCCGCACTCATCTCGCTGTATGTCCCACATCCAAAGTGCCGAGAGAGCTTGCTCTCCCTGTCTTTGAGTACTGTTTGCACTGTCCCGATTACCTCTTTGCTAACATTCTCTTCAGAGCTGCAGTGAAACCAGGAACCACGTGGAGAAGGCACCCACACTGAAAGTGCCTGGAGGGAACATTGGGGCTTCTTCTCAGTGTCTCTGATGTCAGGTTTTACTGTCCCGGGAAAGTCTCTGCTAACACCCTGCAGAGCGTAGTGCCCAATATACAGAAACGTCTTGCGGTATCCCCTACAGGGAAAGTGCCAGGAGGGAAAAGTGAGGATTATGTTTAGACTTTCTCGGAACTGCTTCAAATCAACTAGATATCTTTGTGCTGTAAATCTCCCAACAGCCAAACGTAAAAGCAGCAAACATCTCGCTGTATGTCCCACATCCAAAGTGCCAGGAGAGTAATGTAGAGCTTGCTCTCCCTGTCTTTGAGTACTGTTTGCACTGTCCCGATTACCTCTTTGCTAACATTCTCTTCAGAGCTGCAGTGAAACCAGGAACCACGTGGAGAAGGCACCCACACTGAAAGTGCCTGGAGGGAACATCGGGGCTTCTTCTCAGTGTCTCTGATATAGGGTTTCACTGTCCCGGGAAACTCTCTGCTAACACCCTGCAGAGCGCTGTGCCCAATGTACAGAAACGTCTTGCGGTATCTCCTACAGGGAAAGTGCCAGGAGGGAAAAGTGAGGATTATGTTTAGACTTTCTCGGAACTGCTTCAAATCAACTAGATATCTTTGTGCTGTAAATCTCCCAACAGCCAAATGTAAAAGCCGCAAACATCTCGCTGTATGTCCCACATCCAAAGTGCCGAGAGAGCTTGCTCTCCCTGTCTTTGAGTACTGTTTGCACTGTCCCGATTACCTCTTTGCTAACATTCTCTTCAGAGCTGCAGTGAAACCAGGAACCACGTGGAGAAGGCACCCACACTGAAAGTGCCTGGAGGGAACATTGGGGCTTCTTCCCAGTGTCTCTGATATAGGGTTTCAGTGTCCCGGGAAAGTCTCTGCTAACACCCTGCAGAGCGTAGTGCCCAATATACAGAAACGTCTTGCGGTATCCCCTACAGGGAAAGTGCCAGGAGGGAATAGTGAGGATTATGTTTAGACTTTCTCGGAACTGCTTCAAATCAACGAGATATCTTTGAGCTGTAAATCTCCCAACAGCCAAATGTAAAAGCAGCAAACATCTCGCTGTATGTCCCACATCCAAAGTGCCAAGAGAGAGCTTGCTCTCCCTGTCTTTGAGTACTGTTTGCACTGTCCCGATTACCTCTTTGCTAACATTCTCTTCAGAGCTGCAGTGAAACCAGGAACCACGTGGAGAAGGCACCCACACTGAAAGTGCCTGGAGTGAACATTGGGGCTTCTTCTCAGTGTCTCTGATATAGGGTTTCACTTTCCCGGGAAACTCTCTGCTAACACCCTGCAGAGCGCTGTGCCCAATGTACAGAAACGTCTTGCGGTATCCCCTACAGGGAAAGTGCCAGGAGGGAAAAGTGAGGATTATGTTTAGACTTTCTCGGAACTGCTTCAAATCAACTAGATATCTTTGTGCTGTAAATCTCCCAACAGCCAAATGTAAAAGCCGCACTCATCTCGCTGTATGTCCCACATCCAAAGTGCCGAGAGAGCTTGCTCTCCCTGTCTTTGAGTACTGTTTGCACTGTCCCGATTACCTCTTTGCTAACATTCTCTTCAGAGCTGCAGTGAAACCAGGAACCACGTGGAGAAGGCACCCACACTGAAAGTGCCTGGAGTGAACATTGGGGCTTCTTCTCAGTGTCTCTGATATAGGGTTTCACTGTCCCGGGAAAGTCTCTGCTAACACCCTGCAGAGCGCTGTGCCCAATGTACAGAAACGTCTTGCGGTATCTCCTACAGGGAAAGTGCCAGGAGGGAAAAGTGAGGATTATGTTTAGACTTTCTCGGAACTGCTTCAAATCAACTAGATATCTTTGTGCTGTAAATCTCCCAACAGCCAAACGTAAAAGCAGCAAACATCTCGCTGTATGTCCCACATCCAAAGTGCCAAGAGAGTAATGTAGAGCTTGCTCTCCCTGTCTTTGAGTACTGTTTGCACTGTCCCGATTACCTCTTTGCTAACATTCTCTTCAGAGCTGCAGTGAAACCAGGAACCACGTGGAGAAGGCACCCACACTGAAAGTGCCTGGAGGGAACATTGGGGCTTCTTCCCAGTGTCTCTGATATAGGGTTTCACTGTCCCGGGAAAGTCTCTGCTAACACCCTGCAGAGCGTAGTGCCCAATATACAGAAACGTCTTGCGGTATCCCCTACAGGGAAAGTGCCAGGAGGGAAAAGTGAGGATTATGTTTAGACTTTCTCGGAACTGCTTCAAATCAACTAGATATCTTTGTGCTGTAAATCTCCCAACAGCCAAATGTAAAAGCAGCAAACATCTCGCTGTATGTCCCACATCCAAAGTGCCAAGAGAGAGCTTGCTCTCCCTGTCTTTGAGTACTGTTTGCACTGTCCCGATTACCTCTTTGCTAACATTCTCTTCAGAGCTGCAGTGAAACCAGGAACCACGTGGAGAAGGCACCCACACTGAAAGTGCCTGGAGGGAACATTGGGGCTTCTTCCCAGTGTCTCTGACATAGGGTTTCACTGTCCCGGGAAACTCTCTGCTAACACCCTGCAGAGTGCTCTGCCCAATATACAGAAACGTCTTGCGGTATCCCCTACAGGGAAAGTGCCAGGAGGGAATAGTGAGGATTATGTTTAGACTTTCTCGGAACTGCTTCAAATCAACTAGATATCTTTGTGCTGTAAATCTCCCAACAGCCAAACACAAAAGCAGCAAACATCTCGCTGTATGTCCCACATCCAAAGTGCCAAGAGAGAGCTTGCTCTCCCTGTCTTTGAGTACTGTTTGCACTGTCCCGATTACCTCTTTGCTAACATTCTCTTCAGAGCTGCAGTGAAACCAGGAACCACGTGGAGAAGGCACCCACACTGAAAGTGCCTGGAGTGAACATTGGGGCTTCTTCTCAGTGTCTCTGATATAGGGTTTCAGTGTCCCGGGAAACTCTCTGCTAACACCCTGCAGAGCGCTGTGCCCAATATACAGAAACGTCTTGCGGTATCCCCTACAGGGAAAGTGCCAGGAGGGAAAAGTGAGGATTATGTTTAGACTTTCTCGGAACTGCTTCAAATCAACTAGATATCTTTGTGCTGTAAATCTCCCAACAGCCAAACGTAAAAGCCGCAAACATCTCGCTGTATGTCCCACATCCAAAGTGCCAAGAGAGTAATGTAGAGCTTGCTCTCCCTGTCTTTGAGTACTGTTTGCACTGTCCCGATTACCTCTTTGCTAACATTCTCTTCAGAGCTGCAGTGAAACCAGGAACCACGTGGAGAAGGCACCCACACTGAAAGTGCCTGGAGGGAACATTGGGGCTTCTTCTCAGTGTCTCTGATGTCAGGTTTTACTGTCCCGGGAAAGTCTCTGCTAACACCCTGCAGAGCGCTGTGCCCAATATACAGAAACGTCTTGCGGTATCCCCTACAGGGAAAGTGCCAGGAGGGAAAAGTGAGGATTATGTTTAGACTTTCTCGGAACTGCTTCAAATCAACTAGATATCTTTGTGCTGTAAATCTCCCAACAGCCAAATGTAAAAGCAGCAAACATCTCGATGTATGTCCCACATCCAAAGTGCCAAGAGAGAGCTTGCTCTCCCTGTCTTTGAGTACTGTTTGCACTGTCCCGATTACCTCTTTGCTAACATTCTCTTCAGAGCTGCAGTGAAACCAGGAACCACGTGGAGAAGGCACCCACACTGAAAGTGCCTGGAGGGAACATTGGGGCTTCTTCCCAGTGTCTCTGATATAGGGTTTCACTGTCCCGGGAAAGTCTCTGCTAACACCCTGCAGAGCGCTGTGCCCAATATACAGAAACGTCTTGCGGTATCCCCTACAGGGAAAGTGCCAGGAGGGAAAAGTGAGGATTATGTTTAGACTTTCTCGGAACTGCTTCAAATCAACTAGATATCTTTGTGCTGTAAATCTCCCAACAGCCAAATGTAAAAGCAGCAAACATCTCGCTGTATGTCCCACATCCAAAGTGCCAAGAGAGAGCTTGCTCTCCCTGTCTTTGAGTACTGTTTGCACTGTCCCGATTACCTCTTTGCTAACATTCTCTTCAGAGCTGCAGTGAAACCAGGAACCACGTGGAGAAGGCACCCACACTGAAAGTGCCTGGAGGGAACATTGGGGCTTCTTCCCAGTGTCTCTGATATAGGGTTTCACTGTCCCGGGAAAGTCTCTGCTAACACCCTGCAGAGCGTAGTGCCCAATATACAGAAAAGTCTTGCGGTATCCCCTACAGGGAAAGTGCCAGGAGGGAAAAGTGAGGATTATGTTTAGACTTTCTCGGAACTGCTTCAAATCAACTAGATATCTTTGTGCTGTAAATCTCCCAGCAGCCAAATGTAAAAGCAGCAAACATCTCGCTGTATGTCCCACATCCAAAGTGCCAAGAGAGAGCTTGCTCTCCCTGTCTTTGAGTACTGTTTGCACTGTCCCGATTACCTCTTTGCTAACATTCTCTTCAGAGCTGCAGTGAAACCAGGAACCACGTGGAGAAGGCACCCACACTGAAAGTGCCTGGAGGGAACATTGGGGCTTCTTCTCAGTGTCTCTGATATAGGGTTTCACTGTCCCGGGAAACTCTCTGCTAACACCCTGCAGAGCGTAGTGCCCAATATACAGAAACGTCTTGCGGTATCCCCTACAGGGAAAGTGCCAGGAGGGAAAAGTGAGGATTATGTTTAGACTTTCTCGGAACTGCTTCAAATCAACTAGATATCTTTGTGCTGTAAATCTCCCAACAGCCAAATGTAAAAGCAGCAAACATCTCGCTGTATGTCCCACATCCAAAGTGCCAAGAGAGTAATGTAGAGCTTGCTCTCCCTGTCTTTGAGTACTGTTTGCACTGTCCCGATTACCTCTTTGCTAACATTCTCTTCAGAGCTGCAGTGAAACCAGGAACCACGTGGAGAAGGCACCCACACTGAAAGTGCCTGGAGGGAACATTGGGGCTTCTTCTCAGTGTCTCTGATATAGGGTTTCACTGTCCCGGGAAACTCTCTGCTAACACCCTGCAGAGCGCTGTGCCCAATGTACAGAAACGTCTTGCGGTATCTCCTACAGGGAAAGTGCCAGGAGGGAAAAGTGAGGATTATGTTTAGACTTTCTCGGAACTGCTTCAAATCAACTAGATATCTTTGTGCTGTAAATCTCCCAACAGCCAAATGTAAAAGCAGCAAACATCTCGCTGTATGTCCCACATCCAAAGTGCCGAGAGAGCTTGCTCTCCCTGTCTTTGAGTACTGTTTGCACTGTCCCGATTACCTCTTTGCTAACATTCTCTTCAGAGCTGCAGTGAAACCAGGAACCACGTGGAGAAGGCACCCACACTGAAAGTGCCTGGAGGGAACATTGGGGCTTCTTCTCAGTGTCTCTGATGTCAGGTTTTACTGTCCCGGGAAAGTCTCTGCTAACACCCTGCAGAGCGTAGTGCCCAATATACAGAAACGTCTTGCGGTATCCCCTACAGGGAAAGTGCCAGGAGGGAAAAGTGAGGATTATGTTTAGACTTTCTCGGAACTGCTTCAAATCAACTAGATATCTTTGTGCTGTAAATCTCCCAACAGCCAAACGTAAAAGCAGCAAACATCTCGCTGTATGTCCCACATCCAAAGTGCCAAGAGAGTAATGTAGAGCTTGCTCTCCCTGTCTTTGAGTACTGTTTGCACTGTCCCGATTACCTCTTTGCTAACATTCTCTTCAGAGCTGCAGTGAAACCAGGAACCACGTGGAGAAGGCACCCACACTGAAAGTGCCTGGAGGGAACATTGGGGCTTCTTCTCAGTGTCTCTGATGTCAGGTTTTACTGTCCCGGGAAAGTCTCTGCTAACACCCTGCAGAGCGTAGTGCCCAATATACAGAAACGTCTTGCGGTATCCCCTACAGGGAAAGTGCCAGGAGGGAAAAGTGAGGATTATGTTTAGACTTTCTCGGAACTGCTTCAAATCAACTAGATATCTTTGTGCTGTAAATCTCCCAACAGCCAAACGCAAAAGCAGCAAACATCTCGCTGTATGTCCCACATCCAAAGTGCCAAGAGAGAGCTTGCTCTCCCTGTCTTTGAGTACTGTTTGCACTGTCCCGATTACCTCTTTGCTAACATTCTCTTCAGAGCTGCAGTGAAACCAGGAACCACGTGGAGAAGGCACCCACACTGAAAGTGCCTGGAGTGAACATTGGGGCTTCTTCTCAGTGTCTCTGATATAGGGTTTCACTTTCCCGGGAAAGTCTCTGCTAACACCCTGCAGAGCGCTGTGCCCAATATACAGAAACGTCTTGCGGTATCCCCTACAGGGAAAGTGCCAGGAGGGAAAAGTGAGGATTATGTTTAGACTTTCTCGGAACTGCTTCAAATCAACTAGATATCTTTGTGCTGTAAATCTCCCAACAGCCAAATGTAAAAGCAGCAAACATCTCGCTGTATGTCCCACATCCAAAGTGCCAAGAGAGAGCTTGCTCTCCCTGTCTTTGAGTACTGTTTGCACTGTCCCGATTACCTCTTTGCTAACATTCTCTTCAGAGCTGCAGTGAAACCAGGAACCACGTGGAGAAGGCACCCACACTGAAAGTGCCTGGAGGGAACATTGGGGCTTCTTCCTAGTGTCTCTGATATAGGGTTTCACTGTCCCGCGAAAGTCTCTGCTAACACCCTGCAGAGCGCTGTGCCCAATATACAGAAACGTCTTGCGGTATCCCCTACAGGGAAAGTGCCAGGAGGGAAAAGTGAGGATTATGTTTAGACTTTCTCGGAACTGCTTCAAATCAACTAGATATCTTTGTGCTGTAAATCTCCCAACAGCCAAACGTAAAAGCAGCAAACATCTCGCTGTATGTCCCACATCCAAAGTGCCAAGAGAGTAATGTAGAGCTTGCTCTCCCTGTCTTTGAGTACTGTTTGCACTGTCCCGATTACCTCTTTGCTAACATTCTCTTCAGAGCTGCAGTGAAACCAGGAACCACGTGGAGAAGGCACCCACACTGAAAGTGCCTGGAGGGAACATTGGGGCTTCTTCTCAGTGTCTCTGATGTCAGGTTTTACTGTCCCGGGAAAGTCTCTGCTAACACCCTGCAGAGCGTAGTGCCCAATATACAGAAACGTCTTGCGGTATCCCCTACAGGGAAAGTGCCAGGAGGGAAAAGTGAGGATTATGTTTAGACTTTCTCGGAACTGCTTCAAATCAACTAGATATCTTTGTGCTGTAAATCTCCCAACAGCCAAACGTAAAAGCAGCAAACATCTCGCTGTATGTCCCACATCCAAAGTGCCAAGAGAGAGCTTGCTCTCCCTGTCTTTGAGTACTGTTTGCACTGTCCCGATTACCTCTTTGCTAACATTCTCTTCAGAGCTGCAGTGAAACCAGGAACCACGTGGAGAAGGCACCCACACTGAAAGTGCCTGGAGTGAACATTGGGGCTTCTTCCCAGTGTCTCTGATATAGGGTTTCAGTGTCCCGGGAAACTCTCTGCTAACACCCTGCAGAGCGCTGTGCCCAATATACAGAAACGTCTTGCGGTATCCCCTACAGGGAAAGTGCCAGGAGGGAAAAGTGAGGATTATGTTTAGACTTTCTCGGAACTGCTTCAAATCAACTAGATATCTTTGTGCTGTAAATCTCCCAACAGCCAAACGTAAAAGCAGCAAACATCTCGCTGTATGTCCCACATCCAAAGTGCCAAGAGAGTAATGTAGAGCTTGCTCTCCCTGTCTTTGAGTACTGTTTGCACTGTCCCGATTACCTCTTTGCTAACATTCTCTTCAGAGCTGCAGTGAAACCAGGAACCACGTGGAGAAGGCACCCACACTGAAAGTGCCTGGAGGGAAAATCGGGGCTTCTTCTCAGTGTCTCTGATATAGGGTTTCACTGTCCCGGGAAACTCTCTGCTAACACCCTGCAGAGCGCTGTGCCCAATGTACAGAAACGTCTTGCGGTATCTCCTACAGGGAAAGTGCCAGGAGGGAAAAGTGAGGATTATGTTTAGACTTTCTCGGAACTGCTTCAAATCAACTAGATATCTTTGTGCTGTAAATCTCCCAACAGCCAAACGCAAAAGCAGCAAACATCTCGCTGTATGTCCCACATCCAAAGTGCCAAGAGAGAGCTTGCTCTCCCTGTCTTTGAGTACTGTTTGCACTGTCCCGATTACCTCTTTGCTAACATTCTCTTCAGAGCTGCAGTGAAACCAGGAACCACGTGGAGAAGGCACCCACACTGAAAGTGCCTGGAGGGAACATTGGGGCTTCTTCTCAGTGTCTCTGATGTCGGGTTTTACTGTCCCGGGAAAGTCTCTGCTAACACCCTGCAGAACGCTGTGCCCAATATACAGAAACGTCTTGCGGTATCCCCTACAGGGAAAGTGCCAGGAGGGAAAAGTGAGGATTATGTTTAGACTTTCTCGGAACTGCTTCAAATCAACTAGATATCTTTGTGCTGTAAATCTCCCAACAGCCAAATGTAAAAGCAGCAAACATCTCGCTGTATGTCCCACATCCAAAGTGCCAAGAGAGAGCTTGCTCTCCCTGTCTTTGAGTACTGTTTGCACTGTCCCGATTACCTCTTTGCTAACATTCTCTTCAGAGCTGCAGTGAAACCAGGAACCACGTGGAGAAGGCACCCACACTGAAAGTGCCTGGAGGGAACACTGGGGCTTCTTCTCAGTGTCTCTGATATAGGGTTTCACTGTCCCGGGAAACTCTCTGCTAACACCCTGCAGAGTGCTGTGCCCAATATACAGAAACGTCTTGCGGTATCCCCTACAGGGAAAGTGCCAGGAGGGAAAAGTGAGGATTATGTTTAGACTTTCTCGGAACTGCTTCAAATCAACTAGATATCTTTGTGCTGTAAATCTCCCAACAGCCAAACGTAAAAGCAGCAAACATCTCGCTGTATGTCCCACATCCAAAGTGCCAAGAGAGAGCTTGCTCTCCCTGACTTTGAGTACTGTTTACACTGTCCCGATTACCTCTTTGCTAACATTCTCTTCAGAGCTGCAGTGAAACCAGGAACCACGTGGAGAAGGCACCCACACTGAAAGTGCCTGGAGGGAACACTGGGGCTTCTTCTCAGTGTCTCTGATATAGGGTTTCAGTGTCCCGGGAAACTCTCTGCTAACACCCTGCAGAGCGCTGTGCCCAATGTACAGAAACGTCTTGCGGTATCCCCTACAGGGAAAGTGCCAGGAGGGAAAAGTGAGGATTATGTTTAGACTTTCTCGGAACTGCTTCAAATCAACTAGATATCTTTGTGCTGTAAATCTCCCAACAGCCAAACGCAAAAGCAGCAAACATCTCGCTGTATGTCCCACATCCAAAGTGCCAAGAGAGAGCTTGCTCTCCCTGTCTTTGAGTACTGTTTGCACTGTCCCGATTACCTCTTTGCTAACATTCTCTTCAGAGCTGCAGTGAAACCAGGAACCACGTGGAGAAGGCACCCACACTGAAAGTGCCTGGAGGGAACATTGGGGCTTCTTCCCAGTGTCTCTGATATAGGGTTTCACTGTCCCGCGAAAGTCTCTGCTAACACCCTGCAGAGCGCTGTGCCCAATATACAGAAACGTCTTGCGGTATCCCCTACAGGGAAAGTGCCAGGAGGGAAAAGTGAGGATTATGTTTAGACTTTCTCGGAACTGCTTCAAATCAACTAGATATCTTTGTGCTGTAAATCTCCCAACAGCCAAATGTAAAAGCAGCAAACATCTCGCTGTATGTCCCACATCCAAAGTGCCAAGAGAGTAATGTAGAGCTTGCTCTCCCTGTCTTTGAGTACTGTTTGCACTGTCCCGATTACCTCTTTGCTAACATTCTCTTCAGAGCTGCAGTGAAACCAGGAACCACGTGGAGAAGGCACCCACACTGAAAGTGCCTGGAGGGAACATTGGGGCTTCTTCTCAGTGTCTCTGATATAGGGTTTCACTGTCCCGGGAAACTCTCTGCTAACACCCTGCAGAGCGCTGTGCCCAATGTACAGAAACGTCTTGCGGTATCTCCTACAGGGAAAGTGCCAGGAGGGAAAAGTGAGGATTATGTTTAGACTTTCTCGGAACTGCTTCAAATCAACTAGATATCTTTGTGCTGCAAATCTCCCAACAGCCAAACGTAAAAGCAGCAAACATCTCGCTGTATGTCCCACATCCAAAGTGCCAAGAGAGAGCTTGCTCTCCCTGTCTTTGAGTACTGTTTGCACTGTCCCGATTACCTCTTTGCTAACATTCTCTTCAGAGCTGCAGTGAAACCAGGAACCACGTGGAGAAGGCACCCACACTGAAAGTGCCTGGAGTGAACATTGGGGCTTCTTCCCAGTGTCTCTGATGTCAGGTTTTACTGTCCCGGGAAAGTCTCTGCTAACACCCTGCAGAGCGCTGTGCCCAATATACAGAAACGTCTTGCGGTATCCCCTACAGGGAAAGTGCCAGGAGGGAAAAGTGAGGATTATGTTTAGACTTTCTCGGAACTGCTTCAAATCAACTAGATATCTTTGTGCTGTAAATCTCCCAGCAGCCAAACGTAAAAGCAGCAAACATCTCGCTGTATGTCCCACATCCAAAGTGCCAAGAGAGTAATGTAGAGCTTGCTCTCCCTGTCTTTGAGTACTGTTTGCACTGTCCCGATTACCTCTTTGCTAACATTCTCTTCAGAGCTGCAGTGAAACCAGGAACCACGTGGAGAAGGCACCCACACTGAAAGTGCCTGGAGGGAACATTGGGGCTTCTTCTCAGTGTCTCTGATATAGGGTTTCAGTGTCCCGGGAAACTCTCTGCTAACACCCTGCAGAGCGCTGTGCCCAATGTACAGAAACGTCTTGCGGTATCCCCTACAGGGAAAGTGCCAGGAGGGAAAAGTGAGGATTATGTTTAGACTTTCTCGGAACTGCTTCAAATCAACTAGATATCTTTGTGCTGTAAATCTCCCAACAGCCAAACGTAAAAGCAGCAAACATCTCGCTGTATGTCCCACATCCAAAGTGCCAAGAGAGAGCTTGCTCTCCCTGTCTTTGAGTACTGTTTGCACTGTCCCGATTACCTCTTTGCTAACATTCTCTTCAGAGCTGCAGTGAAACCAGGAACCACGTGGAGAAGGCACCCACACTGAAAGTGCCTGGAGGGAACATTGGGGCTTCTTCTCAGTGTCTCTGATGTCGGGTTTTACTGTCCCGGGAAAGTCTCTGCTAACACCCTGCAGAACGCTGTGCCCAATATACAGAAACGTCTTGCGGTATCCCCTACAGGGAAAGTGCCAGGAGGGAAAAGTGAGGATTATGTTTAGACTTTCTCGGAACTGCTTCAAATCAACTAGATATCTTTGTGCTGTAAATCTCCCAACAGCCAAACGTAAAAGCAGCAAACATCTCGCTGTATGTCCCACATCCAAAGTGCCAAGAGAGAGCTTGCTCTCCCTGACTTTGAGTACTGTTTACACTGTCCCGATTACCTCTTTGCTAACATTCTCTTCAGAGCTGCAGTGAAACCAGGAACCACGTGGAGAAGGCACCCACACTGAAAGTGCCTGGAGGGAACACTGGGGCTTCTTCTCAGTGTCTCTGATATAGGGTTTCAGTGTCCCGGGAAACTCTCTGCTAACACCCTGCAGAGCGCTGTGCCCAATGTACAGAAACGTCTTGCGGTATCCCCTACAGGGAAAGTGCCAGGAGGGAAAAGTGAGGATTATGTTTAGACTTTCTCGGAACTGCTTCAAATCAACTAGATATCTTTGTGCTGTAAATCTCCCAACAGCCAAACGCAAAAGCAGCAAACATCTCGCTGTATGTCCCACATCCAAAGTGCCAAGAGAGAGCTTGCTCTCCCTGTCTTTGAGTACTGTTTGCACTGTCCCGATTACCTCTTTGCTAACATTCTCTTCAGAGCTGCAGTGAAACCAGGAACCACGTGGAGAAGGCACCCACACTGAAAGTGCCTGGAGGGAACATTGGGGCTTCTTCCCAGTGTCTCTGATATAGGGTTTCACTGTCCCGCGAAAGTCTCTGCTAACACCCTGCAGAGCGCTGTGCCCAATATACAGAAACGTCTTGCGGTATCCCCTACAGGGAAAGTGCCAGGAGGGAAAAGTGAGGATTATGTTTAGACTTTCTCGGAACTGCTTCAAATCAACTAGATATCTTTGTGCTGTAAATCTCCCAACAGCCAAATGTAAAAGCAGCAAACATCTCGCTGTATGTCCCACATCCAAAGTGCCAAGAGAGTAATGTAGAGCTTGCTCTCCCTGTCTTTGAGTACTGTTTGCACTGTCCCGATTACCTCTTTGCTAACATTCTCTTCAGAGCTGCAGTGAAACCAGGAACCACGTGGAGAAGGCACCCACACTGAAAGTGCCTGGAGGGAACATTGGGGCTTCTTCTCAGTGTCTCTGATATAGGGTTTCACTGTCCCGGGAAACTCTCTGCTAACACCCTGCAGAGCGCTGTGCCCAATGTACAGAAACGTCTTGCGGTATCTCCTACAGGGAAAGTGCCAGGAGGGAAAAGTGAGGATTATGTTTAGACTTTCTCGGAACTGCTTCAAATCAACTAGATATCTTTGTGCTGTAAATCTCCCAACAGCCAAACACAAAAGCAGCAAACATCTCGCTGTATGTCCCACATCCAAAGTGCCAAGAGAGAGCTTGCTCTCCCTGTCTTTGAGTACTGTTTGCACTGTCCCGATTACCTCTTTGCTAACATTCTCTTCAGAGCTGCAGTGAAACCAGGAACCACGTGGAGAAGGCACCCACACTGAAAGTGCCTGGAGTGAACATTGGGGCTTCTTCCCAGTGTCTCTGATGTCAGGTTTTACTGTCCCGGGAAAGTCTCTGCTAACACCCTGCAGAGCGCTGTGCCCAATATACAGAAACGTCTTGCGGTATCCCCTACAGGGAAAGTGCCAGGAGGGAAAAGTGAGGATTATGTTTAGACTTTCTCGGAACTGCTTCAAATCAACTAGATATCTTTGTGCTGTAAATCTCCCAGCAGCCAAACGTAAAAGCAGCAAACATCTCGCTGTATGTCCCACATCCAAAGTGCCAAGAGAGTAATGTAGAGCTTGCTCTCCCTGTCTTTGAGTACTGTTTGCACTGTCCCGATTACCTCTTTGCTAACATTCTCTTCAGAGCTGCAGTGAAACCAGGAACCACGTGGAGAAGGCACCCACACTGAAAGTGCCTGGAGGGAACATTGGGGCTTCTTCTCAGTGTCTCTGATATAGGGTTTCAGTGTCCCGGGAAACTCTCTGCTAACACCCTGCAGAGCGCTGTGCCCAATATACAGAAACGTCTTGCGGTATCCCCTACAGGGAAAGTGCCAGGAGGGAAAAGTGAGGATTATGTTTAGACTTTCTCGGAACTGCTTCAAATCAACTAGATATCTTTGTGCTGTAAATCTCCCAACAGCCAAACGTAAAAGCAGCAAACATCTCGCTGTATGTCCCACATCCAAAGTGCCAAGAGAGTAATGTAGAGCTTGCTCTCCCTGTCTTTGAGTACTGTTTGCACTGTCCCGATTACCTCTTTGCTAACATTCTCTTCAGAGCTGCAGTGAAACCAGGAACCACGTGGAGAAGGCACCCACACTGAAAGTGCCTGGAGGGAACATTGGGGCTTCTTCTCAGTGTCTCTGATGTCAGGTTTTACTGTCCCGGGAAAGTCTCTGCTAACACCCTGCAGAGGGCTGTGCCCAATATACAGAAAAGTCTTGCGGTATCCCCTACAGGGAAAGTGCCAGGAGGGAAAAGTGAGGATTATGTTTAGACTTTCTCGGAACTGCTTCAAATCAACTAGATATCTTTGTGCTGTAAATCTCCCAACAGCCAAACGCAAAAGCAGCAAACATCTCGCTGTATGTCCCACATCCAAAGTGCCAAGAGAGAGCTTGCTCTCCCTGTCTTTGAGTACTGTTTGCACTGTCCCGATTACCTCTTTGCTAACATTCTCTTCAGAGCTGCAGTGAAACCAGGAACCACGTGGAGAAGGCACCCACACTGAAAGTGCCTGGAGGGAACATTGGGGCTT
This sequence comes from Chroicocephalus ridibundus, assembly GCF_963924245.1. Lineage (NCBI taxonomy): Eukaryota > Metazoa > Chordata > Aves > Charadriiformes > Laridae > Chroicocephalus > Chroicocephalus ridibundus. Next base: position 31,081 of record NW_026961270.1, read on the forward strand.
CTTCCCAGTGTCTCTGATATAGGGTTTCACTGTCCCGGGAAAGTCTCTGCTAACACCCTGCAGAGCGTAGTGCCCAATATACAGAAACGTCTTGCGGTATCCCCTACAGGGAAAGTGCCAGGAGGGAAAAGTGAGGATTATGTTTAGACTTTCTCGGAACTGCTTCAAATCAACTAGATATCTTTGTGCTGTAAATCTCCCAACAGCCAAATGTAAAAGCAGCAAACATCTCGCTGTATGTCCCACATCCAAAGTGCCAAGAGAGAGCTTGCTCTCCCTGTCTTTGAGTACTGTTTGCACTGTCCCGATTACCTCTTTGCTAACATTCTCTTCAGAGCTGCAGTGAAACCAGGAACCACGTGGAGAAGGCACCCACACTGAAAGTGCCTGGAGGGAACATTGGGGCTTCTTCCCAGTGTCTCTGATATAGGGTTTCAGTGTCCCAGGAAAGTCTCTGCTAACACCCTGCAGAGCGTAGTGCCCAATATACAGAAACGTCTTGCGGTATCCCCTACAGGGAAAGTGCCAGGAGGGAAAAGTGAGGATTATGTTTAGACTTTCTCGGAACTGCTTCAAATCAACTAGATATCTTTGTGCTGTAAATCTCCCAACAGCCAAATGTAAAAGCAGCAAACATCTCGCTGTATGTCCCACATCCAAAGTGCCGAGAGAGCTTGCTCTCCCTGTCTTTGAGTACTGTTTGCACTGTCCCGATTACCTCTTTGCTAACATTCTCTTCAGAGCTGCAGTGAAACCAGGAACCACGTGGAGAAGGCACCCACACTGAAAGTGCCTGGAGGGAACATTGGGGCTTCTTCCCAGTGTCTCTGATATAGGGTTTCACTGTCCCGGGAAACTCTCTGCTAACACCCTGCAGAGCGCTGTGCCCAATATACAGAAACGTCTTGCGGTATCCCCTACAGGGAAAGTGCCAGGAGGGAAAAGTGAGGATTATGTTTAGACTTTCTCGGAACTGCTTCAAATCAACTAGATATCTTTGTGCTGTAAATCTCCCAACAGCCAAATGTAAAAGCAGCAAACATCTCGCTGTATGTCCCACATCCAAAGTGCCAAGAGAGAGCTTGCTCTCCCTGTCTTTGAGTACTGTTTGCACTGTCCCGATTACCTCTTTGCTAACATTCTCTTCAGAGCTGCAGTGAAACCAGGAACCACGTGGAGAAGGCACCCACACTGAAAGTGCCTGGAGGGAACATTGGGGCTTCTTCTCAGTGTCTCTGATGTCAGGTTTTACTGTCCCGGGAAAGTCTCTGCTAACACCCTGCAGAGCGCTGTGCCCAATATACAGAAACGTCTTGCGGTATCCCCTACAGGGAAAGTGCCAGGAGGGAAAAGTGAGGATTATGTTTAGACTTTCTCGGAACTGCTTCAAATCAACTAGATATCTTTGTGCTGTAAATCTCCCAACAGCCAAACGTAAAAGCAGCAAACATCTCGCTGTATGTCCCACATCCAAAGTGCCAAGAGAGTAATGTAGAGCTTGCTCTCCCTGTCTTTGAGTACTGTTTGCACTGTCCCGATTACCTCTTTGCTAACATTCTCTTCAGAGCTGCAGTGAAACCAGGAACCACGTGGAGAAGGCACCCACACTGAAAGTGCCTGGAGGGAACATCGGGGCTTCTTCTCAGTGTCTCTGATATAGGGTTTCACTGTCCCGGGAAAGTCTCTGCTAACACCCTGCAGAGCGCTGTGCCCAATGTACAGAAACGTCTTGCGGTATCTCCTACAGGGAAAGTGCCAGGAGGGAAAAGTGAGGATTATGTTTAGACTTTCTCGGAACTGCTTCAAATCAACTAGATATCTTTGTGCTGTAAATCTCCCAACAGCCAAACGTAAAAGCAGCAAACATCTCGCTGTATGTCCCACATCCAAAGTGCCGAGAGAGCTTGCTCTCCCTGTCTTTGAGTACTGTTTGCACTGTCCCGATTACCTCTTTGCTAACATTCTCTTCAGAGCTGCAGTGAAACCAGGAACCACGTGGAGAAGGCACCCACACTGAAAGTGCCTGGAGTGAACATCGGGGCTTCTTCTCAGTGTCTCTGATATAGGGTTTCACTGTCCCGGGAAAGTCTCTGCTAACACCCTGCAGAGCGCTGTGCCCAATGTACAGAAACGTCTTGCGGTATCTCCTACAGGGAAAGTGCCAGGAGGGAAAAGTGAGGATTATGTTTAGACTTTCTCGGAACTGCTTCAAATCAACTAGATATCTTTGTGCTGTAAATCTCCCAACAGCCAAATGTAAAAGCCGCAAACATCTCGCTGTATGTCCCACATCCAAAGTGCCGAGAGAGCTTGCTCTCCCTGTCTTTGAGTACTGTTTGCACTGTCCCGATTACCTCTTTGCTAACATTCTCTTCAGAGCTGCAGTGAAACCAGGAACCACGTGGAGAAGGCACCCACACTGAAAGTGCCTGGAGGGAACATTGGGGCTTCTTCTCAGTGTCTCTGATGTCAGGTTTTACTGTCCCGGGAAAGTCTCTGCTAACACCCTGCAGAGCGCTGTGCCCAATATACAGAAACGTCTTGCGGTATCCCCTACAGGGAAAGTGCCAGGAGGGAAAAGTGAGGATTATGTTTAGACTTTCTCGGAACTGCTTCAAATCAACTAGATATCTTTGTGCTGTAAATCTCCCAACAGCCAAATGTAAAAGCCGCAAACATCTCGCTGTATGTCCCACATCCAAAGTGCCAAGAGAGTAATGTAGAGCTTGCTCTCCCTGTCTTTGAGTACTGTTTGCACTGTCCCGATTACCTCTTTGCTAACATTCTCTTCAGAGCTGCAGTGAAACCAGGAACCACGTGGAGAAGGCACCCACACTGAAAGTGCCTGGAGTGAACATCGGGGCTTCTTCTCAGTGTCTCTGATATAGGGTTTCACTGTCCCGGGAAACTCTCTGCTAACACCCTGCAGAGCGCTGTGCCCAATGTACAGAAACGTCTTGCGGTATCTCCTACAGGGAAAGTGCCAGGAGGGAAAAGTGAGGATTATGTTTAGACTTTCTCGGAACTGCTTCAAATCAACTAGATATCTTTGTGCTGTAAATCTCCCAACAGCCAAATGTAAAAGCCGCAAACATCTCGCTGTATGTCCCACATCCAAAGTGCCAAGAGAGAGCTTGCTCTCCCTGTCTTTGAGTACTGTTTGCACTGTCCCGATTACCTCTTTGCTAACATTCTCTTCAGAGCTGCAGTGAAACCAGGAACCACGTGGAGAAGGCACCCACACTGAAAGTGCCTGGAGGGAACATTGGGGCTTCTTCTCAGTGTCTCTGATATAGGGTTTCACTGTCTCGGGAAAGTCTCTGCTAACACCCTGCAGAGCGCTGTGCCCAATATACAGAAACGTCTTGCGGTATCCCCTACAGGGAAAGTGCCAGGAGGGAATAGTGAGGATTATGTTTAGACTTTCTCGGAACTGCTTCAAATCAACTAGATATCTTTGTGCTGTAAATCTCCCAACAGCCAAATGTAAAAGCAGCAAACATCTCGCTGTATGTCCCACATCCAAAGTGCCAAGAGAGAGCTTGCTCTCCCTGTCTTTGAGTACTGTTTGCACTGTCCCGATTACCTCTTTGCTAACATTCTCTTCAGAGCTGCAGTGAAACCAGGAACCACGTGGAGAAGGCACCCACACTGAAAGTGCCTGGAGGGAACATTGGGGCTTCTTCTCAGTGTCTCTGACATAGGGTTTCACTGTCCCGGGAAACTCTCTGCTAACACCCTGCAGAGTGCTCTGCCCAATATACAGAAACGTCTTGCGGTATCCCCTACAGGGAAAGTGCCAGGAGGGAATAGTGAGGATTATGTTTAGACTTTCTCGGAACTGCTTCAAATCAACTAGATATCTTTGTGCTGTAAATCTCCCAACAGCCAAACGCAAAAGCAGCAAACATCTCGCTGTATGTCCCACATCCAAAGTGCCAAGAGAGAGCTTGCTCTCCCTGTCTTTGAGTACTGTTTGCACTGTCCCGATTACCTCTTTGCTAACATTCTCTTCAGAGCTGCAGTGAAACCAGGAACCACGTGGAGAAGGCACCCACACTGAAAGTGCCTGGAGTGAACATTGGGGCTTCTTCTCAGTGTCTCTGATATAGGGTTTCAGTGTCCCCGGAAAGTCTCTGCTAACACCCTGCAGAGCGCTGTGCCCAATGTACAGAAACGTCTTGCGGTATCCCCTACAGGGAAAGTGCCAGGAGGGAAAAGTGAGGATTATGTTTAGACTTTCTCGGAACTGCTTCAAATCAACTAGATATCTTTGTGCTGTAAATCTCCCAACAGCCAAATGTAAAAGCAGCAAACATCTCGCTGTATGTCCCACATCCAAAGTGCCAAGAGAGAGCTTGCTCTCCCTGTCTTTGAGTACTGTTTGCACTGTCCCGATTACCTCTTTGCTAACATTCTCTTCAGAGCTGCAGTGAAACCAGGAACCACGTGGAGAAGGCACCCACACTGAAAGTGCCTGGAGGGAACATTGGGGCTTCTTCTCAGTGTCTCTGATATAGGGTTTCAGTGTCCCGGGAAACTCTCTGCTAACACCCTGCAGAGTGCTCTGCCCAATATACAGAAACGTCTTGCGGTATCCCCTACAGGGAAAGTGCCAGGAGGGAAAAGTGAGGATTATGTTTAGACTTTCTCGGAACTGCTTCAAATCAACTAGATATCTTTGTGCTGTAAATCTCCCAACAGCCAAACGTAAAAGCAGCAAACATCTCGCTGTATGTCCCACATCCAAAGTGCCAAGAGAGTAATGTAGAGCTTGCTCTCCCTGTCTTTGAGTACTGTTTGCACTGTCCCGATTACCTCTTTGCTAACATTCTCTTCAGAGCTGCAGTGAAACCAGGAACCACGTGGAGAAGGCACCCACACTGAAAGTGCCTGGAGGGAACATTGGGGCTTCTTCTCAGTGTCTCTGATGTCAGGTTTTACTGTCCCGGGAAAGTCTCTGCTAACACCCTGCAGAGCGCTGTGCCCAATATACAGAAACGTCTTGCGGTATCCCCTACAGGGAAAGTGCCAGGAGGGAAAAGTGAGGATTATGTTTAGACTTTCTCGGAACTGCTTCAAATCAACTAGATATCTTTGTGCTGTAAATCTCCCAACAGCCAAACGCAAAAGCAGCAAACATCTCGCTGTATGTCCCACATCCAAAGTGCCAAGAGAGAGCTTGCTCTCCCTGTCTTTGAGTACTGTTTGCACTGTCCCGATTACCTCTTTGCTAACATTCTCTTCAGAGCTGCAGTGAAACCAGGAACCACGTGGAGAAGGCACCCACACTGAAAGTGCCTGGAGTGAACATTGGGGCTTCTTCTCAGTGTCTCTGATATAGGGTTTCACTTTCCCGGGAAACTCTCTGCTAACACCCTGCAGAGTGCTCTGCCCAATATACAGAAACGTCTTGAGTCTAAACATAATCGTCTTGAATCTAAACATTATGTTTAGACCAGTCAGATTTGGCCATATATCTGGAGACTGATCCCACGCCCATTGAGCCAGCAGAGAAAACTATGCCTTGTTCTAAAGCTCTTTGGGAACCGCTTGCGTAGCCCCACACACCTGGGGGCTGCAGGCTTTCCTGCTGCCTTCAGCCTCAAAACCACCCTTTCCCACATGGCGCCACGCCAGGCCCAAAAATGGCCATATGTCTGCAAGTTGGTCCCACGCCCAAAGAGCCAGCAGGGAAAACTATGCCTTGTTCTAAAGCTCTTTGGGAACCTCTTGCGTAGGCCCACACACCTGGGGGCTGCAGGCTTTCCTGCTGCCTTCAGCCTCAAAACCACCCTTTCCCACTTGGCCCTGCGCCAGGCACAAAAATGGCCATATGTCTGGAGACTGGTCCCACGCCCAAAGAGCCAGCAGGGAAAACTATGCCTTGTTCTAAGGCTCTTTGGGAACCGCTTGCGTAGCCCCACACAAACTGGGGCGGGCAGGCTTTTCTCGCGCTTTCAGCCTCAAAACCACCCTTTCCCACTTGGCCCCGCGCCAGGCCCAAAAATGGCCATATGTCTGGAGGTTGGTCCCACGCCCAAATAGCCAGAAGGGAAAACTATGCCTTGTTCTAAAGCTCTTTGGGAACTGCTTGCGTAGCCCCACACACCTGGGGGCTGCAGGCTTTCCTGCTCTCTTCAGCCTCAGAAGAACCCTTTCGCACTTGGAGCCGTGCCAGGCCCAAAAATGGCCATATGTCTGAAGATTGGTCCCAGGCCCAAAGAGCCAGCAGGGAAAACTATGCCTTGTTCTAAAGCTCTTTGGGAACCGCTTGCGTAGCCCCACACACCTGGGGGCTGCAGGCTTTCCTGCTGCCTTCAGCCTCAAAACAACCCTTTCCCACTTGGCGCTGCGCCAGGCCCAAAAATGGCCATATATCTGGAGACTGGTCCCACGCCCAAAGAGCCAGCAGGGAAAACTATGCCTTGTTCTAAAGCTCTTTGGGAACCGCTTGCGTAGCCCCACACACCTGGGGGCTGCAGGCTTTCCTGCTGCCTTCAGACTCAAAACCACCCTTTCCCACTTGGCATCGCGCCAGGCCCAAAAATGGCCATATGTCTGGAGACTGGTCCCACGCCCAAAGAGCCAGCAGGGAAAACTATGCCTTGTTCTAAAGCTCTTTGGGAACCGCTTGCGTAGCCCCACACACCTGGGGGCTGCAGGCTTTCCTGCTGCCTTCAGACTCAAAACCACCCTTTCCCACTTGTCGCTGCGCCAGGCCCAAAAATGGCCATATATCTGGAGACTGATCCCACGCCCATTGAGCCAGCAGAGAAAAGTATGCCTTGTTCTAAAGCTCTTTGGGAACCTCTTGCGTAGGCACACACACCTGGGGGCTGCAGGCTTTCCTGCTGCCTTCAGCCTCAAAACCACCCTTTCCCACTTGGCCCCGCGCCAGGCACAAAAATGGCCATATGTCTGGAGACTGGTCCCACGCCCAAAGAGCCAGCAGGGAAGACTATGCCTTGTTCTAAAGCTCTTTGGGAACCGCTTGCGTAGCCCCACACACCTGGGGGCTGCAGGCTTTCCTGCTGCCTTCAGCCTCAAACCACCCTTTTCCACATGGCGTCACGCCAGGCACAAAAATGGCCATATGTCTGGAGGTTGGTCCCACGCCCAAAGAGCCAGCAGGGAAAACTATGCCTTGTTCTAAAGCTCTTTGGGAACGGCTTGCGTAGCCCCACACACCTGGGGGCTGCAGGCTTTCCTGCTCTCTTCAGCATCAGAAGAACCCTTTCGCACTTGTCGCTGCGCCAGGCCCAAAAATGGCCATATCTCTGGAGACTGGTCCCACGCCCAAAGAGCCAGCAGGGAAAACTATGCCTTGTTCTAAAGCTCTTTGGGAACCGCTTGCGTAGCCCCACACACCTGGGGGCTGCAGGCTTTCCTGCTGCCTTCAGCCTCAAAAACACCCTTTCCCACTTGGCCCCGAGCCAGGCACAAAAATGGCCATATCTCTGGAGACTGGTCCCACGCCCAAAGAGCCAGCAGGGAAAACTATGCCTTGTTCTAAAGCTCTTTGGGAACCGCTTGCGTAGCCCCACACACCTGGGGGCTGCAGGCTTTCCTGCTGCCTTCAGACTCAAAACCACCCTTTCCCACTTGGCGCTGCGCCATGCACAAAAATGGCCATATGTCTGGAGGCTGGTCGCACGCCCAAAGAGCCAGCAGGGAAAACTATGCCTTGTTCTAAAGCTCTTTGGGAACCGCTTGCGTAGCCCCACACACCTGGGGGCTGCAGGCTTTCCTGCTGCCTTCAGCCTCAAAAACACCCTTTCCCACTTGGCCCCGAGCCAGGCACAAAAATGGCCATATGTCTGGAGACTGGTCCCACGCCCAAAGAGCCAGCAGGGAAAACTATGCCTTGTTCTAAAGCTCTTTGGGAACCGCTTGCGTAGCCCCACACACCTGGGGGCTGCAGGCTTTCCTGCTGCCTTCAGCCTCAAAAACACCCTTTCCCACTTGGCCCCGAGCCAGGCACAAAAATGGCCATATCTCTGGAGACTGGTCCCACGCCCAAAGAGCCAGCAGGGAAAACTATGCCTTGTTCTAAAGCTCTTTGGGAACCGCTTGCGTAGCCCCACACACCTGGAGGCTGCAGGCTTTCCTGCTGCCTTCAGACTCAAAACCACCCTTTCCCACATGGCGCTGCGCCATGCACAAAAATGGCCATATGTCTGGAGGTTGGTCCCACGCCCAAAGAGCCAGCAGGGAAAACTATGCCTTGTTCTAAAGCTCTTTGGGAACCGCTTGCGTAGCCCCACACAAACTGGGGGCTGCAGGCTTTCCTGCTGCCTTCAGCCTCAAAAACACCCTTTCCCACTTGGCCCCGAGCCAGGCACAAAAATGGCCATATGTCTGGAGACTGGTCCCACGCCCAAAGAGCCAGCAGGGAAAACTATGCCTTGTTCTAAAGCTCTTTGGGAACGGCTTGCGTAGCCCCACACACCTGCGGGCTGCAGGCTTTCCTGCTGCCTTCAGCCTCAAAACCACCCTTTCCCACTTGGCGCTGCGCCAGGCACAAAAATGGCCATATATCTGGAGACTGATCCCACGCCCAAAGAGCCAGCAGGGAAAACTATGCCTTGTTCTAAAGCTCTTTGGGAACGGCTTGCGTAGCCCCACACACCTGGGGGCTGCAGGCTTTCCTGCTGCCTTCAGCCTCAAAACCACCCTTTCCCACATGGCGTCACGCCAGGCCCAAAAATGGCCATATGTCTGGAGACTGGTCCCACGCGCAAAGAGCCAGCAGGGAAAACTATGCCTTGTTCTAAAGCTCTTTGGGAACCGCTTGCGTAGCCCCACAGACCTGGGGGCTGCAGGCTTTCCTGCTGCCTTCAGACTCAAAACCACCCTTTCCCACTTGGCGCTGCGCCAGGCACAAAAATGGCCATATATCTGGAGACTGATCCCACGCCCATTGAGCCAGCAGAGAAAACTATGCCTTGTTCTAAAGCTCTTTGGGAACCTCTTGCGTAGCCCCACACACCTGGGGGCTGCAGGCTTTCCTGCTGCCTTCAGACTCAAAACCACCCTTTCCCAAATGGCGCCACGCCAGGCCCAAAAATGGCCATATGTCTGGAGTTTGGTCCCACGCCCAAAGAGCCAGCAGGGAAAACTATGCCTTGTTCTAAAGCTCTTTGGGAACCTCTTGCGTAGGCCCACACACCTGGGGGCTGCAGGCTTTCCTCCTGCCTTCAGCCTCAAAACCACCCTTTCCCACTTGGCCCCGCGCCAGGCACAAAAATGGCCATATGTCTGGAGACTGGTCCCACGCCCAAAGAGCCAGCAGGGAAAACTATGCCTTGTTCTAAGGCTCTTTGGGAACCGCTTGCGTAGCCCCACACAAACTGGGGCGGGCAGGCTTTTCTCGCGCTTTCAGCCTCAAAACCACCCTTTCCCACTTGGCCCCGCGCCAGGCCCAAAAATGGCCATATGTCTGGAGGTTGGTCCCACGCCCAAATAGCCAGAAGGGAAAACTATGCCTTGTTCTAAAGCTCTTTGGGAACTGCTTGCGTAGCCCCACACACCTGGGGGCTGCAGGCTTTCCTGCTCTCTTCAGCCTCAGAAGAACCCTTTCGCACTTGGAGCCGCGCAAGGCCCAAAAATGGCCATATGTCTGAAGATTGGTCCCAAGCCCAAAGAGCCAGCAGGGAAAACTATGCCTTGTTCTAAAGCTCTTTGGGAACCGCTTGCGTAGCCCCACACACCTGGGGGCTGCAGGCTTTCCTGCTGCCTTCAGCCTCAAAACAACTCTTTCCCACTTGGCGCTGCGCCAGGCCCAAAAATGGCCATATATCTGGAGACTGGTCCCACGCCCAAAGAGCCAGCAGGGAAAACTATGCCTTGTTCTAAAGCTCTTTGGGAACCGCTTGCGTAGCCCCACACACCTGGGGGCTGCAGGCTTTCCTGCTGCCTTCAGACTCAAAACCACCCTTTCCCACTTGGCATCGCGCCAGGCCCAAAAATGGCCATATGTCTGGAGACTGGTCCCACGCCCAAAGAGCCAGCAGGGAAAACTATGCCTTGTTCTAAAGCTCTTTGGGAACCGCTTGCGTAGCCTCACACAAACTGGGGGCTGCAGGCTTTCCTGCTGCCTTCAGACTCAAAACCACCCTTTCCCGCTTGTCGCTGCGCCAGGTCCAAAAATGGCCATATATCTGGAGACTGATCCCACGCCCATTGAGCCAGCAGAGAAAAGTATGCCTTGTTCTAAAGCTCTTTGGGAACCTCTTGCGTAGGCACACACACCTGGGGGCTGCAGGCTTTCCTGCTGCCTTCAGCCTCAAAACCACCCTTTCCCACTTGGCCCCGCGCCAGGCACAAAAATGGCCATATGTCTGGAGACTGGTCCCACGCCCAAAGAGCCAGCAGGGAAAACTATGCCTTGTTCTAAGGCTCTTTGGGAACCGCTTGTGTAGCCCCACACAAACTGGGGGCTGCAGGCTTTCCTGCTGCCTTCAGCCTCAAAACCACCCTTTCCCACTTGGCGCCGCGCCAGTCCCAAAAATCGCCATATGTCTGGAGACTGGTCCCACGCCCAAAGAGCCACCAGGGAAAACTATGCCTTGTTCTAAAGCTCTTTGGGAATCGCTTGCGTAGCCCCACACACCTGGGGGCTGCAGGCTTTTCTCGCGCTTTCAGCCTCAAAACCACCCTTTCCCACTTGGCCCTGCGCCAGGCCCAAAAATGGCCATATGTCTGAAGATTGGTCCCACGCCCAAAGAGCCAGCAGGGAAAACTATGCCTTGTTCTAAAGCTCTTTGGGAACCGCTTGCGTAGCCCCACAGACCTGCGGGCTGCAGGCTTTCCTGCTGCCTTCAGCCTCAAAACCACCCTTTCCCACTTGGCGCTGCGCCAGGCCCAAAAATGGCCATATATCTGGAGACTGGTCCCACGCCCAAAGAGCTAGCAGGGAAAACTATGCCTTGTTCTAAAGCTCTTTGGGAACCGCTTGCGTAGCCCCACAGAAACTGGGGGCTGCAGGCTTTCCTGCTGCCTTCAGTCTCAAAACCACCCTATTACACATGGCGTCACGCCAGGCACAAAAATGGCCATATGTCTGGAGGTTGGTCCCACGCCCAAAGAGCCAGCAGGGAAAACTATGCCTTGTTCTAAAGCTCTTTGGGAACCGCTTGCGTAGCCCCACACACCTGGGGGCTGCAGGCTTTCCTGCTCTCTTCAGCCTCAGAAGAACCCTTTCGCACTTGGCGCCGCGCCAGGCCCAAAAATGGCCAGATATCTGGAGACTGGTCCCACGCCCAAAGAGCCAGCAGGGAAAACTATGCCTTGTTCTAAAGCTCTTTGGGAACCGCTTGCGTAGCCCCACACACCTGGGGGCTGCAGGCTTTCCTGCTGCCTTCAGACTCAAAACCACCCTTTCCCACTTGGCCCCATGCCAGGCCCAAAAATGGCCATATGTCAGGAGACTGGTCCCACGCCCAAAGAGCCAGCACGGAAAACTATGCCTTGTTCTAAAGCTCTTTGGGAACCGCTTGCGTAGCCCCACACAAACTGGGGGCAGCAAGCTTTTCTCGCGCTTTCAGCCTCAAAACCACCCTTTCCAACTTGGCGCTGTGCCAGGCACAAAAATGGCCATATGTTTGGAGACTGGTCCCACGCCCAAAGAGCTAGCAGGGAAAACTATGCCTTGTTCTAAAGCTCTTTGGGAACCGCTTGCGTAGCCCCACACACCTGGGGGCTGCAGGCTTTCCTGCTGCCTTCAGCCTCAAAACCACCCTTTCCCACTTGGCCCCGCGCCACGCCCAAAAATGGCCATATCTCTGGAGACTGGTCCCACGCCCAAAGAGCCAGCAGGGAAAAATATGCCTTGTTCTAAAGCTCTTTGGGAACCGCTTGCGTAGCCCCACACACCTGGGGGCTGCAGGCTTTCCTGCTGCCTTCAGCCTCAAAACCACCCTTTCCCACTTGGTGCCGCGCCAGGCACAAAAATGGCCATATATCTGGAGACTGGTCCCACGCCCAAAGAGCCAGCAGGGAAAACTATTCCTTGTTCTAAAGCTCTTTGGGAACGGCTTGCGTAGCCCCACACACCTGGGGGCTGCAGGCTTTCCTGCTGCCTTCAGACTCAGAACCACCCTTTCCCACTTGGCGCCAAGCCAGGCCCAAAAATGGCCATATTTCTGGAGACTGGTCCCTTTCCCAAAGAGCCAGCAGGGAAAACTATGCCTTGTTCTAAAGCTCTTTGGGAACCTCTTGCGTAGCCCCACACACCTGGGGGCTGCAGGCTTTCCTGCTGCCTTCAGCCTCAAAACCACCCTTTCCCACTTGGCGTCACGCCAGGCACAAAAATGGCCATATGTCTGGAGACTGGTCCCACGCCCAAAGAGCCAGCAGGGAAAACTATGCCTTGTTCTAAAGCTCTTTGGGAACCGCTTGCGTAGCCCCACACACCTGGGGGCTGCAGGCTTTCCTGCTGCCTTCAGCCTCAAAACAACCCTTTCCCACTTGGCGCTGCGCCAGGCACAGAAATGGCCATATTTCTGGAGACTGGTTCCTTTCCCAAAGAGGCAGCAGGGAATATTATGCCTGGTTCTAAAGCTCTTTGGGAACCGCTTGCGTGGCCCCACAGACCTGGGGGCTGCAGGTTTCCTGCTGCCTTCAGACTCAAAACCACCCTTTCAGACATGGCGTCACGCCAGGTAAAAATGGCCATATGTCTGGAGATTGGTCCCACGCCCAAAGAGACAGCAGGGAAAACTATGCCTTGTTCTAAAGCTCTTTGGGAACCGCTTGCGTAGCCCCACACAAACTGGGGGCTGCAGGCTTTTCTCGCGCTTTCAGCCTCAAAACCACCCTTTCCCACTTGGCGCTCCGCCAGGCACAAAAATGGCCATATGTCTGGAGGTTGGTCCCACGCCCAAAGAGCCAGCAGGGAAAACTATGCCTTGTTCTAAAGCTCTTTGGGAACCGCTTGCGTAGCCCCACAGACCTGCGGGCTGCAGGCTTTCCTGCTGCCTTCAGCCTCAAAACCACCCTTTCCCACTTCGCATCGCGCCAGGCACAAAAATGGCCATATTTCTGGAGACTGGTCCCACGCCCAAAGAGCCAGCAGGGAAAACTATGCCTTGTTCTAAAGCTCTTTGGGAACCGCTTGCGTAGCCCCACACACCTGGGGGCTGCAGGCTTTCCTGCTGCCTTCAGCCTCAAAACCACCCTTTCCCACTTGGCCCCGCGCCAGGCCCAAAAATGGCCATATGTCAGGAGACTGGTCCCACGCCCAAAGAGCCAGCAGGGAAAACTATGCCTTGTTCTAAAGCTCTTTGGGAACCGCTTGCGTAGCCCCACACACCTGGGGGCTGCAGGCTTTCCTGCTGCCTTCAGCCTCAAAACCACCCTTTCCCACATGGCGTCACGCCAGGCCCAAAAATGGCCATATGTCAGGAGACTGTTCCCACGCCCAAAGAGCCAGCAGGGAAAACTATGCCTTGTTCTAAAGCTCTTTGGGAACCGCTTGCGTAGCCCCACACACCTGCGGGCTGCAGGCTTTCCTGCTGCCTTCAGCCTCAAAACCACCCTTTTCCACATGGCATCGCGCCAGGCACAAAAATGGCCATATGTCTGGAGACTGGTCCCACGCCCAAAGAGCCAGCAGGGAAAACTATGCCTTGTTCTAAAGCTCTTTGGGAACCGCTTGCGTAGCCCCACAGACCTGCGGGCTGCAGGCTTTCCTGCTGCCTTCAGCCTCAAAACCACCCTTTCCTACTTGGCCCCGTGCCGGGCACAAAAATGGCCATATGTCTGGAGACTGGTCCCACGCCCAAAGAGCCAGCAGGGAAAACTATGCCTTGTTCTAAAGCTCTTTGGGAACCGCTTGCGTAGCCCCACACACCTGGGGGCTGCAGGCTTTCCTGCTGCCTTCAGCCTCAAAACCACCCTTTCCCACTTGGCCCCGCGCCAGGCCCAAAAATGGCCATATGTCTGGAGACTCGTCCCACGCCCAAAGAGCCAGCAGGGAAAACTATGCCTTGTTCTAAAGCTCTTTGGGAACCGCTTGCGTAGCCCGACACAAACTGGGGGCTGCAGGCTTTTCTCGCGCTTTCAGCCTCAAAACCACCCTTTCCCACTTGGCGCTGCGCCAGGCCCAAAAATGGCCATATGTCTGGAGGTTGGTCCCACGCCCAAAGAGCCAGCAGGGAAAACTATGCCTTGTTCTAAAGCTCTTTGGGAACCGCTTGCGTAGCCCCACAGAAACTGGGGGCTGCAGGCTTTTCTCGCATTTTCAGCCTCAAAACCACCCTTTTCCACATGGCGTCACGCCAGGCACAAAAATGGCCATATGTCTGGAGGTTGGTCCCACGCCCAAAGAGCCAGCAGGGAAAACTATGCCTTGTTCTAAAGCTCTTTGGGAACCGCTTGCGTAGCCCCACACACCTGGGGGCTGCAGGCTTTCCTGCTGCCTTCAGCCTCAAAACCACCCTTTCCCACTTGGCGCCACGACAGGCACAAAAATGGCCATATGTCTGGAGACTGGTCCCACGCCCAAAGATCCAGCAGGGAAAATTATGCCTTGTTCTAAAGCTCTTTGGGAACCTCTTGCGTAGCCCCACACACCTGGGGGCTGCAGGCTTTCCTGCTGCCTTCAGCCTCAAAACCACCTTTTCCCACTTGGCCCCGCGCCAGGCCAAAAAATGGCCATATGTCTGGAAGTTGGTCCCACGCCCAAAGAGCCAGCAGGGAAAACTATGCCTTGTTCTAAAGCTCTTTGGGAACGGCTTGCGTAGCCCCACACACATGGGGGCTGCAGGCTTTCCTGCTGCCTTCAGCCTCAAAACCACCCTTTGCCACATTGCGTCACGCCAGGCCCAAAAATGGCCATATGTCAGGAGACTGGTCCCACGCCCAAAGAGCCAGCAGGGAAAACTATGCCTTGTTCTAAAGCTCTTTGGGAACCGCTTGCGTAGCCCCACAGACCTGCGGGCTGCAGGCTTTCCTGCTGCCTTCAGCCTCAAAACCACCCTTTTCCACATGGCATCGCGCCAGGCACAAAAATGGCCATATGTCTGGAGGTTGGTCCCACGCCCAAAGAGCCAGCAGGGAAAACTATGCCTTGTTCTAAAGCTCTTTGGGAACCGCTTGCGTAGCCCCACACACCTGGGGGCTGCAGGCTTTCCTGCTGCCTTCAGCCTCAAAACCACCCTTTCCTACTTGGCCCCGTGCCAGGCACAGAAATGGCCATATTTCTGGAGACTGGTTCCTTTCCCAAAGAGGCAGCAGGGAATAATATGCCTGGTTCTAAAGCTCTTTGGGAACCGCTTGCGTGGCCCCACAGACCTGGGGGCTGCAGGTTTCCTGCTGCCTTCAGACTCAAAACCACCCTTTCAGACATGGCGTCACGCCAGGTAAAAATGGCCATATGTCTGGAGGTTGGTCCCACGCCCAAAGAGACAGCAGGGAAAACTATGCCTTGTTCTAAAGCTCTTTGGGAACTGTTTGCGTAGCCCCACACACCTGGGGGCTGCAGGCTTTCCTGCTGCCTTCAGCCTCAAAAGCACCCTTTCCCACTTGGCGCCACGCCAGGCCCAAAAATGGCCATATGTCTGGAGACTGGTCCCACGCCCAAAGAGGCAGCAGGGAAAACTATGCCTTGTTCTAAAGCTCTTTGGGAACCGCTTGCGTAGCCCCACACAAACTGGGGGCTGCAGGCTTTTCTCGCGCTTTCAGACTCAAAACCACCCTTTCCCACTTGGCGCTCCGCCAGGCACAATAATGGCCATATGTCTGGAGGTTGGTCCCACGCCCAAAGAGCCAGCAGGGAAAACTATGCCTTGTTCTAAAGCTCTTTGGGAACCGCTTGCGTAGCCCCACACACCTGGGGGCTGCAGGCTTTCATGCTGCCTTCAGCCTCAAAACCACCCTTTCCCACTTGGCGCCGCGCCAGGCCCAAAAATGGCCATATGTCAGGAGACTGGTCCCACGCCCAAAGAGCCAGCAGGGAAAACTATGCCTTGTTCTAAAGCTCTTTGGGAACGGCTTGCGTAGCCCCACACACCTGGGGGCTGCAGGCTTTCCTGCTGCCTTCAGCCTCAAAACCACCCTTTCCCACATGGCGCCACCACAGGCACAAAAATGGCCATATGTCTGGAGACTGGTCCCACGCCCAAAGATCCAGCAGGGAAAATTATGCCTTGTTCTAAAGCTCTTTGGGAACCGCTTGCGTAGCCCCACACACCTGGGGGCTGCAGGCTTTCCTGTTGCCTTCAGCCTCAAAACCACCCTTTCCCACTTGGCCCCGCGCCAGGCCAAAAAATGGCCATATGTCTGGAGGTTGGTCCCACGCCCAAAGAGCCAGCAGGGAAAACTATGGCTTGTTCTAAAGCTCTTTGGGAACGGCTTGCGTAGCCCCACACACTTGGGGGCTGCAGGCTTTCCTGCTGCCTTCAGCCTCAAAACCACCCTTTCCTACTTGGCCCCGCGCCAGGCACAAAAATGGCCATATGTCTGGAGACTGGTCCCACGCCCAAAGAGCTAGCAGGGAAAACTATGCCTTGTTCTAAAGCTCTTTGGGAACCGCTTGCGTAGCCCCACACACCTGGGGGCTGCAGGCTTTCCTGCTGCCTTCAGCCTCAAAAGCACCCTTTTCCACATGGCATCGCGCCAGGCACAAAAATGGCCATATGTCTGGAGGTTGGTCCCACGCCCAAAGAGCCAGCAGGGAAAACTATGCCTTGTTCTAAAGCTCTTTGGGAACGGCTTGCGTAGCCCCACACACCTGGGGGCTGCAGGCTTTCCTGCTGCCTTCAGCCTCAAAACCACCCTTTTCCACATGGCATCGCGCCAGGCACAAAAATGGCCATATGTCTGGAGACTGGTCCCACGCCCAAAGAGCCAGCAGGGAAAACTATGCCTTGTTCTAAAGCTCTTTGGGAACCGCTTGCGTAGCCCCACACACCTGGGAGCTGCAGGCTTTCCTGCTGCCTTCAGCCTCAAAACCACCCTTTCCTACTTGGCCCCGTGCCGGGCACAAAAATGGCCATATGTCTGGAGACTGGTCCCACGCCCAAAGAGCCAGCAGGGAAAACTATGCCTTGTTCTAAAGCTCTTTGGGAACCGCTTGCGTAGCCCCACACACCTGGGGGCTGCAGGCTTTCCTGCTGCCTTCAGCCTCAAAACCACCCTTTCCCACTTGGCCCCGCGCCAGGCCCAAAAATGGCCATATGTCTGGAGACTCGTCCCACGCCCAAAGAGCCAGCAGGGAAAACCATGCCTTGTTCTAAAGCTCTTTGGGAACCGCTTGCGTAGCCCCACACAAACTGGGGGCTGCAGGCTTTTCTCGCGCTTTCAGCCTCAAAACCACCCTTTCGCACTTGGCGCTGCGCCAGGCCCAAAAATGGCCATATTTCTGGAGGTTGGTCCCACGCCCAAAGAGCCAGCAGGGAAAACTATGCCTTGTTCTAAAGCTCTTTGGGAACCGCTTGCGTAGCCCCACACAAACGGGGGGCTGCAGGCTTTTCTCGCGTTTTCAGCCTCAAAACCACCCTTTTCCACATGGCGTCACGCCAGGCCCAAAAATGGCCATATGTCTGGAGGTTGGTCCCACGCCCAAAGAGCCAGCAGGGAAAACTATGCCTTGTTCTAAAGCTCTTTGGGAACCGCTTGCGTAGCCCCACACACCTGGGGTCTGCAGGCTTTCCTGCTGCCTTCAGCCTCAAAACCACCCTTTCCCACATGGCGCCACGACAGGCACAAAAATGGCCATAAGTCTGGAAGTTGGTCCCACGCCCAAAGAGCCAGCAGGGAAAACTATGCCTTGTTCTAAAGCTCTTTGGGAACGCCTTGCGTAGCCCCACACACCTGGGGGCTGCAGGCTTTCCTGCTGCCTTCAGCCTCAAAACCACCCTTTGCCACATGGCGTCACGCCAGGCCCAAAAATGGCCATATGTCTGGAGACTGGTCCCACGCCCAAAGAGCCAGCAGGGAAAACTATGCCTTGTTCTAAAGCTCTTTGGGAACCGCTTGCGTAGCCCCACAGACCTGGGGGCTGCAGGCTTTCCTGCTGCCTTCAGCCTCAAAACCACCCTTTTCCACATGGCATCGCGCCAGGCACAAAAATGGCCATATGTATGGAGGTTGGTCCCACGCCCAAAGAGCCAGCAGGGAAAACTATGCCTTGTTCTAAAGCTCTTTGGGAACCGCTTGCGTAGCCCCACACACCTGGGGGCTGCAGGCTTTCCTGCTGCCTTCAGCCTCAAAACCACCCTTTCCTACTTGGCCCCGGGCCAGGCACAGAAATGGCCATATTTCTGGAGACTGGTTCCTTTCCCAAAGAGGCAGCAGGGAATAATATGCCTGGTTCTAAAGCTCTTTGGGAACCGCTTGCGTGGCCCCACAGACCTGGGGGCTGCAGGTTTCCTGCTGCCTTCAGACTCAAAACCACCCTTTCAGACATGGCGTCACGCCAGGTAAAAATGGCCATATGTCTGGAGGTTGGTCCCACGCCCAAAGAGACAGCAGGGAAAACTATGCCTTGTTCTAAAGCTCTTTGGGAACTGTTTGCGTAGCCCCACACACCTGGGGGCTGCAGGCTTTCCTGCTGCCTTCAGCCTCAAAAGCACCCTTTCCCACTTGGCGCCACGCCAGGCCCAAAAATGGCCATATATCTGGAGACTGGTCCCAGGCCCAAAGAGCCAGCAGGGAAAACTATGCCTTGTTCTAAAGCTCTTTGGGAACCGCTTGCGTAGCCCCACACAAACTGGGGGCTGCAGGCTTTTCTCGCGCTTTCAGCCTCAAAACCACCCTTTCCCACTTGGCGCTCCGCCAGGCACAAAAATGGCCATATGTCTGGAGACTGGTCCCACGCCCAAAGAGCCAGCAGGGAAAACTATGCCTTGTTCTAAAGCTCTTTGGGAACCGCTTGCGTAGCCCCACAGACCTGCGGGCTGCAGGCTTTCCTGCTGCCTTCAGCCTCAAAACCACCCTTTCCCACTTGGCACCACGCCAGTCACAAAAATGGCCATATTTCTGGAGACTGGTTCCTTTCCCAAAGAGGCAGCAGGGAAAATTATGCCTTGCTCTAAAGCTCTTTGGGAACCGCTTGCGTAGCCCCACACACCTGGGGGCTGCAGGCTTTCCTGCTGCCTTCAGCCTCAAAACCACCCTTTCCCACTTGGCGCCGCGCCAGGCCCAAAAATGGCCATATGTCTAGAGACTGGTCCCACGCCCAAAGAGCCAGCAGGGAAAACTATGCCTTGTTCTAAAGCTCTTTGGGAACCGCTTGCGTAGCCCCACAGACCTGGGGGCTGCAGGCTTTCCTGCTGCCTTCAGCCTCAAAACCACCCTTTCCCACATGGCGTCACGCCAGGCACAAAAATGGCCATATGTCTGGAGGTTGGTCCCACGCCCAAAGAGCCAGCAGGGAAAACTATGCCTTGTTCTAAAGCTCTTTGGGAACCGCTTGCGTAGCCCCACACAAACTGGGGGCTGCAGGCTTTTCTCGCGGTTTTAGCCTCAAAACCACCCTTTCCCACTTGTCGCTGCGCCAGGCCCAAAAATGGCCATATGTCTGGAGGTTGGAACCACACCCAAAGAGCCAGCAGGGAAAACTATGCCTTGTTCTAAAGCTCTTTGGGAACCGCTTGCGTAGCCCCACACACCTGGGGGCTGCCGGCTTTCCTGCTCTCTTCAGCCTCAAAACCACCCTTTCCCACTTGGCGCTCCGCCAGGCACAAAAATGGCCATATGTCTGGAAGTTGGTCCCACGCCCAAAGAGCCAGCAGGGAAAACTATGCCTTGTTCTAAAGCTCTTTGGGAACCGCTTGCGTAGCCCCACACACCTGGGGGCTGCAGGCTTTCCTGCTGCCTTCAGCCTCAAAAGCACCCTTTCCCACATGGCGCCACGCCAGGCCCAAAAAGGGCCATATATCTGGAGACTGGTCCCACGCCCAAAGAGCCAGCAGGGAAAACTATGCCTTGTTCTAAAGCTCTTTGGGAACCGCTTGCGTAGCCCCACACAAACTGGGGGCTGCAGGCTTTCCTGCTCTCTTCAGCCTCAAAACCACCCTTTCCCACATGGCGCTCCGCCAGGCACAAAAATGGCCATATGTCTGGAAGTTGGTCCCACGCCCAAAGAGCCAGCAGGGAAAACTATGCCTTGTTCTAAAGCTCTTTGGGAACGCCTTGCGTAGCCCCACACACCTGGGGGCTGCAGGCTTTCCTGCTGCCTTCAGCCTCAAAAGCACCCTTTCCAACATGGCGCCACGCCAGGCCCAAAAAGGGCCATATATCTGGAGACTGGTCCCACGCCCAAAGAGCCAGCAGGGAAAACTATGCCTTGTTCTAAAGCTCTTTGGGAACCGCTTGCGTAGCCCCACACAAACTGGGGGCTGCAGGCTTTCATGCTGCCTTCAGCCTCAAAACCACCCTTTCCCACTTGGCGCTCTGCAAGGCACAAAAATGGCCATATATCTGGAGGTTGGTCCCACGCCCAAAGAGCCAGCAGGGAAAACTATGCCTTGTTCTAAAGCTCTTTGGGAACCGCTTGCGTAGCCCCACAGACCTGCGGGCTGCAGGCTTTCCTGCTGCCTTCAGCCTCAAAACCACCCTTTCCCACTTCGCATCGCGCCAGGCACAAAAATGGCCATATTTCTGGAGACTGGTCCCACGCCCAAAGAGCCAGCAGGGAAAACTATGCCTTGTTCTAAAGCTCTTTGGGAACCGCTTGCGTAGCCCCACAGACCTGGGGGCTGCAGGCTTTCCTGCTGCCTTCAGCCTCAAAAGCACCCTTTCCCACTTGGCGCCGCGCCAGGCCCAAAAATGGCCATATGTCTGGAGATTGGTCCCACGCCCAAAGAGCCAGCAGGGAAAACTATGCCTTGTTCTAAAGCTCTTTGGGAACCGCTTGCGTAGCCCCACAGAAACTGGGGGCTGCAGGCTTTTCTCGCGCTTTCAGCCTCAAAACCACCCTTTCCCACTTGGCGCTGCGCCAGGCAGAAAAATGGCCATATGTCTGGAGGTTGGTCCCACGCCCAAAGAGCCAGCAGGGAAAACTATGCCTTGTTCTAAAGCTCTTTGGGAACCTCTGCGTAGCCCCACAGACCTGGGGGCTGCAGGCTTTCATGCTGCCTTCAGCCTCAAAACCACCCTTTCCCACTTGGCGTCACGCCAGGCCCAAAAATGGCCATATGTCTGGAGTTTGGTCCCACGCCCAAAGAGCCAGCAGGGAAAACTATGCCTTGTTCTAAAGCTCTTTGGGAACCGCTTGCGTAGCCCCACACACCTGGGGGCTGCAGGCTTTCCTGCTGCCGTCAACCTCAAAAGCACCCTTTTTCACATGGCGCCGCGCCAGGCCCAAAAATGGCCATATGTCTGGAGACTGGTCCCACGCCCAAAGAGCCAGCAGGGAAAACTATGCCTTGTTCTAAAGCTCTTTGGGAACCGCTTGCGTAGCCCCACGCACCTGGGGGCTGCAGGCTTTCCTGCTGCCTTCAACCTCAAAAGCACACCCTTTTCCACATGGCGTCACGCCAGGCACAAAAATGGCCATATATCTGGAGACTGGTCCCACGCCCAAAGAGCCAGCAGGGAAAACTATGCCTTGTTCTAAAGCTCTTTGGGAACCGCTTGCGTAGCCCCACACACCTGGGGGCTGCAGGCTTTCCTGCTGCCTTCAGCGTCAAAACAACCCTTTCCCACTTGGCGCCGCGCCAGGCCCAAAAATGGCCATATGTCTGAAGATTGGTCCCACGCCCAAAGAGCCAGCAGGGAAAACTATGCCTTGTTCTAAAGCTCTTTGGGAACGGCTTGCGTAGCCCCACACACCTGGGGGCTGCAGGCTTTCCTGCTGCCTTCAGCCTCAAAACCACCCTTTCCCACATGGCGCCACGACAGGCACAAAAATGGCCATATGTCTGGAGACTGGTCCCACGCCCAAAGATCCAGCAGGGAAAATTATGCCTTGTTCTAAAGCTCTTTGGGAACCTCTTGCGTAGCCCCACACACCTGGGGGCTGCAGGCTTTCCTGCTGCCTTCAGCCTCAAAACCACCCTTTCCCACTTGGCCCCGCGCCAGGCCAAAAAATGGCCATATGTCTGGAGGTTGGTCCCACGCCCAAAGAGCCAGCAGGGAAAACTATGCCTTGTTCTAAAGCTCTTTGGGAACGGCTTGCGTAGCCCCACACACTTGGGGGCTGCAGGCTTTCCTGCTGCCTTCAGACTCAAAACCACCCTTTCCCACTTGGCATCACGCCAGGCCCAAAAATGGCCATATATCTGGAGACTGGTCCCACGCCCCAATAGCCAGCAGGGAAAACTCTGCCTTGTTCTAAAGCTCTTTGGGAAACGCTTGCGTAGCCCCACACACCTGGGGGCTGCAGGCTTTCCTGCTGCCTTCAGCCTCAAAACCACCCTTTCCTACTTGGCCCCGCGCCAGGCACAAAAATGGCCATATGTCTGGAGACTTGTCCCACGCCCAAAGAGCTAGCAGGGAAAACTATGCCTTGTTCTAAAGCTCTTTGGGAACCGCTTGCGTAGCCCCACACACGTGGGGGCTGCAGGCTTTCCTGCTGCCTTCAGCCTCAAAACCACCCTTTCCCACTTGGCATCGCGTCAGTCACAGAAATGGCCATATTTCTGGAGACTGGTTCCTTTCCCAAAGAGGCAGCAGGGAAAATTATGCCTTGTTCTAAAGCTCTTTGGGAACCGCTTCCGTGGCCCCACAGACCTGGGGGCTGCAGGCTTTCCTGCTGCCTTCAGCCTCAAAACCACCCTTTCAGACATGGCGTCACGCCAGGTAAAAATGGCCATATATCTGGAGGTTGGTCCCACGCCCAAAGAGCCAGCAGGGAAAAGTATGCCTTGTTCTAAAGCTCTTTGGGAACCGCTTGCGTAGCCCCACACACCTGGGGGCTGCAGGCTTTCCTGCTGCCTTCAGCCTCAAAACCACCCTTTCCCACTTGGCCCTGCGCCAGGCCCAAAAATGGCCATATGTCTGGAGGTTGGTCCCACGCCCAAAGAGCCAGCAGGGAAAACTATGCCTTGTTCTAAAGCTCTTTGGGAACCGCTTGCGTAGCCCCACACACCTGTGGGCTGCATGCTTTCCTGCTGCCTTCAGCCTCAAAACCACCCTTTTCAACATGGCGCCACGCCAGGCACAAAAATGGCCATATGTCTGGAGTTTTGTCCCACGCCCAAAGAGCCAGCAGGGAAAACTATGCCTTGCTCTAAAGCTCTTTGGGAACCGCTTGCGTAGCCCCACACACCTGGGGGCTGCAGGCTTTCCTGCTGCCTTCAGCCTCAAAACCACCCTTTCCCACTTGGCGCCGCGCCAGGCCCAAAAATGGCCATATGTCTAGAGACTGGTCCCACGCCCAAAGAGCCAGCAGGGAAAACTATGCCTTGTTCTAAAGCTCTTTGGGAACCGCTTGCGTAGCCCCACAGACCTGGGGGCTGCAGGCTTTCCTGCTGCCTTCAGCCTCAAAACCACCCTTTCCCACATGGCGTCACGCCAGGCACAAAAATGGCCATATGTCTGGAGGTTGGTCCCACGCGCAAAGAGCCAGCAGGGAAAACTATGTCTTGTTCTAAAGCTCTTTGGGAACCGCTTGCGTAGCCCCACACAAACTGGGGGCTGCAGGCTTTTCTCGCGGTTTTAGCCTCAAAACCACCCTTTCCCACTTGTCGCTGCGCCAGGCCCAAAAATGGCCATATGTCTGGAGGTTGGAACCACACCCAAAGAGCCAGCAGGGAAAACTATGCCTTGTTCTAAAGCTCTTTGGGAACCGCTTGCGTAGCCCCACACACCTGGGGGCTGCAGGCTTTCCTGCTCTCTTCAGCCTCAAAACCACCCTTTCCCACATGGCGCTCCGCAAGGCACAAAAATGGCCATATGTCTGGAAGTTGGTCCCACGCCCAAAGAGCCAGCAGGGAAAACTATGCCTTGTTCTAAAGCTCTTTGGGAACCGCTTGCGTAGCCCCACACACCTGGGGGCTGCAGGCTTTCCTGCTGCCTTCAGCCTCAAAAGCACCCTTTCCCACATGGCGCCACGCCAGGCCCAAAAAGGGCCATATATCTGGAGACTGGTCCCACGCCCAAAGAGCCAGCAGGGAAAACTATGCCTTGCTCTAAAGCTCTTTGGGAACCGCTTGCGTAGCCCCACACAAACTGGGGGCTGCAGGCTTTCCTGCTGCCTTCAGCCTCAAAACCACCCTTTCCCACATGGCGCTCCGCCAGGCACAAAAATGGCCATATGTCTGGAAGTTGGTCCCACGCCCAAAGAGCCAGCAGGGAAAACTATGCCTTGTTCTAAAGCTCTTTGGGAACCGCTTGCGTAGCCCCACAGACCTGCGGGCTGCAGGCTTTCCTGCTGCCTTCAGCCTCAAAAGCACCCTTTCCCACATGGCGCCACGCCTGGCCCAAAAAGGGCCATATATCTGGAGACTGGTCCCACGCCCAAAGAGCCAGCAGGGAAAACTATGCCTTGTTCTAAAGCTCTTTGGGAACCGCTTGCGTAGCCCCACACAAACTGGGGGCTGCAGGCTTTCCTGCTGCCTTCAGCCTCAAAACCACCCTTTCCCACTTGGCGCTCTGCCAGGCACAAAAATGGCCATATATCTGGAGGTTGGTCCCACGCCCAAAGAGCCAGCAGGGAAAACTATGCCTTGTTCTAAAGCTCTTTGGGAACCGCTTGCGTAGCCCCACAGACCTGCGGGCTGCAGGCTTTCCTGCTGCCTTCAGCCTCAAAACCACCCTTTCCCACTTCGCATCGCGCCAGGCACAAAAATGGCCATATATCTGGAGACTGGTCCCACGCCCAAAGAGCCAGCAGGGAAAACTATGCCTTGTTCTAAAGCTCTTTGGGAACCGCTTGCGTAGCCCCACAGACCTGGGGGCTGCAGGCTTTCCTGCTGCCTTCAGCCTCAAAAGCACCCTTTCCCACTTGGCGCCGCGTCAGGCCCAAAAATGGCCATATGTCTGGAGATTGGTCCCACGCCCAAAGAGCCAGCAGGGAAAACTATGCCTTGTTCTAAAGGTCTTTGGGAACCGCTTGCGTAGCCCCACAGAAACTGGGGGCTGCAGGCTTTTCTCGCGCTTTCAGCCTCAAAACCACCCTTTCCCACTTGGCGCTGCGCCAGGCAGAAAAATGGCCATATGTCTGGAGGTTGGTCCCACGCCCAAAGAGCCAGCAGGGAAAACTATGCCTTGTTCGAAAGCTCTTTGGGAACCTCTGCGTAGCCCCACAGACCTGGGGGCTGCAGGCTTTCATGCTGCCTTCAGCCTCAAAACCACCCTTTCCCACTTGGCGTCACGCCAGGCCCAAAAATGGCCATATGTCTGGAGTTTGGTCCCACGCCCAAAGAGCCAGCAGGGAAAACTATGCCTTGTTCTAAAGCTCTTTGGGAACCGCTTGCGTAGCCCCACACACCTGGGGGCTGCAGGCTTTCCTGCTGCCGTCAACCTCAAAAGCACCCTTTTCCACATGGCGCCGCGCCAGGCCCAAAAATGGCCATATGTCTGGAGGTTGGTCCCACGCCCAAAGAGCCAGCAGGGAAAACTATGCCTTGTTCTAAAGCTCTTTGGGAACCGCTTGCGTAGCCCCACACACCTGGGGGCTGCAGGCTTTCATGCTGCCTTCAGCCTCAAAACCACCCTTTCCCACTTGGCGCTGCGCCAGGCCCAAAAATGGCCATATGTCTGGAGACTGGTCACACGCCCAAAGAGCCAGCAGGGAAAACTATGCCTTGTTCTAAAGCTCTTTGAGAACCGCTTGCGTAGCCCCACGCACCTGGGGGCTGCATTCTTTCCTGCTGCCTTCAACCTCAAAAGCACACCCTTTTCCACATGGCGTCACGCCAGGCACAAAAATGGCCATATGTCTGGAGACTGGTCCCACGCCCAAAGAGCCAGCAGGGAAAACTATGCCTTGTTCTAAAGCTCTTTGGGAACCGCTTGCGTAGCCCCACACACCTGGGGGCTGCAGGCTTTCCTGCTGCCTTCAGCCTCAAAAACACCCTTTCCCACTTGGCGCTCCGCCAGGCACAAATATGGCCATATGTCTGGAAGTTGGTCCCACGCCCAAAGAGCCAGCAGGGAAAACTATGCCTTGTTCTAAAGCTATTTGGGAACGGCTTGCGTAGCCCCACACACCTGGGGGCTGCAGGCTTTCCTGCTGCCTTCAGCCTCAAAACCACCCTTTCCTACTTGGCGCCGCGCCAGGCCCAAAAATGGCCATATGTCTGGAGACTGGTCCCACGCCCAAAGAGCCAGCAGGGAAAACTATGCCTTGTTCTAAAGCTCTTTGGGAACCGCTTGCGTAGCCCCATACACCTGGGGGCTGCAGGCTTTCCTGCTGCCTTCAGCCTCAAAACCACCCTTTCCTACTTGGCGCCGCGCCAGCACAAAAATGGCCATATGTCTGGACTTTGGTCCCACGCCCAAAGAACCAGCAGGGAAAACTATGCCTTGTTCTAAAGCTCTTTGGGAACCGCTTGCGTAGCCCCACACACCTGGGGGCTGCAGGCTTTCCTGCTGCCTTCAGCCTCAAAACCACCCTTTCCCACATGGCGTCAGGCCAGGCCCAAAAATGGCCATATATCTGGAGACTGGTCCCACGCCCAAAGAGCCAGCAGGGAAAACTATGCCTTGTTCTAAAGCTCTTTGGGAACCGCTTGCGTAGCCCCACACACCTGGGGGCTGCAGGCTTTCCTGCTGCCTTCAGCCTCAAAACCACCCTTTCCTACTTGGCCCCGCGCCAGGCCCAAAAATGGCCATATGTCTGGAGACTGGTCCCACGCCCAAAGAGCCAGCAGGGAAAACTATGCCTTGTTCTAAAGCTCTTTGGGAACCTCTTGGGTAGCCCCACACACCTGGGGGCTGCAGGCTTTCCTGCTGCCTTCAGCCTCAAAAGCACACCCTTTTCCACATGGCGTCACGCCAGGCACAAAAATGGCCATATGTCTGGAGACTGGTCCCACGCCCAAAGAGCCAGCAGGGAAAACTATGCCTTGTTCTAAAGCTCTTTGGGAACCGCTTGCGTAGCCCCACACACCTGGGGGCTGCAGGCTTTCATGCTGCCTTCAGCCTCAAAACCACCCTTTCCCACTTGGCGTCACGCCAGGCACAAAAATGGCCATATGTCTGGAAGTTGGTCCCACGCCCAAAGAGCCAGCAGGGAAAACTATGCCTTGTTCTAAAGCTCTTTGGGAACCGTTTGCGTAGCCCCACACACCTGGGGGCTGCAGGCTTTCCTGCTGCCTTCAGCCTCAAAACCACCCTTTCCTACTTGGCGCCACGCCAGGCCCAAAAATGGCCATATGTCTGGAGACTGGTCCCACGCCCAAAGAGCCAGCAGGGAAAACTATGCCTTGTTCTAAAGCTCTTTGGGAACCGCTTGCGTAGCCCCACACACCTGGGGTCTGCAGGCTTTCCTGCTGCCTTCAGCCTCAAAACCACCCTTTTCCACAGGGCGTCAGCCAGGCCCAAAAATGGCCATATGTCTGGAGACTGGTCCCACGCCCAAAGAGCCAGCAGGGAAAACTATGCCTTGTTCTAAAGCTCTTTGGGAACCGCTTGCGTAGCCCCACAGACCTGGGGGCTGCAGGCTTTCCTGCTGTCTTCAGCGTCAAAAAACCCTTTCCCACTTGGCGTCACGCCAGGCACAAAAATGGCCATATGTCTGGAAGTTGGTCCCACGCCCAAAGAGCCAGCAGGGAAAACTATGCCTTGTTCTAAAGCTCTTTGGGAACCGTTTGCGTAGCCCCACACACCTGGGGGCTGCAGGCTTTCCTGCTGCCTTCAGCCTCAAAACCACCCTTTCCCACTTGGCCCCATGCCAGCACAAAAATGGCCATATGTCTGGACTTTGGTCCCACGCCCAAAGAACCAGCAGGGAAAACTATGCCTTGTTCTAAAGCTCTTTGGGAACCGCTTGCGTAGCCCCACACACCTGGGGGCTGCAGGCTTTCCTGCTGCCTTCAGCCTCAAAACCACCCTTTCCCACATGGCGTCAGGCCAGGCCCAAAAATGGCCATATATCTGGAGACTGGTCCCACGCCCAAAGAGCCAGCAGGGAAAACTATGCCTTGTTCTAAAGCTCTTTGGGAACCGCTTGCGTAGCCCCACACACCTGGGGGCTGCAGGCTTTCCTGCTGCCTTCAGCCTCAAAACCACCCTTTCCTACTTGGCCCCGCGCCAGGCCCAAAAATGGCCATATGTCTGGAGACTGGTCCCACGCCCAAAGAGCCAGCAGGGAAAACTATGCCTTGTTCTAAAGCTCTTTGGGAACCTCTTGGGTAGCCCCACACACCTGGGGGCTGCAGGCTTTCCTGCTGCCTTCAGCCTCAAAAGCACACCCTTTTCCACATGGCGTCACGCCAGGCACAAAAATGGCCATATGTCTGGAGACTGGTCCCACGCCCAAAGAGCCAGCAGGGAAAACTATGCCTTGTTCTAAAGCTCTTTGGGAACCGCTTGCGTAGCCCCACACACCTGGGGGCTGCAGGCTTTCATGCTGCCTTCAGCCTCAAAACCACCCTTTCCCACTTGGCGTCACGCCAGGCACAAAAATGGCCATATGTCTGGAAGTTGGTCCCACGCCCAAAGAGCCAGCAGGGAAAACTATGCCTTGTTCTAAAGCTCTTTGGGAACCGTTTGCGTAGCCCCACACACCTGGGGGCTGCAGGCTTTCCTGCTGCCTTCAGCCTCAAAACCACCCTTTCCTACTTGGCGCCACGCCAGGCCCAAAAATGGCCATATGTCTGGAGACTGGTCCCACGCCCAAAGAGCCAGCAGGGAAAACTATGCCTTGTTCTAAAGCTCTTTGGGAACCGCTTGCGTAGCCCCACAGACCTGGGGGCTGCAGGCTTTCCTGCTCTCTTCAGCCTCAAAACCACCCTTTCCCACTTGGCCCCGCGCCAGGCACAAAAATGGCCATATGTCTGGAGACTGGTCCCACGCCCAAAGAGCCAGCAGGGAAAACTATGCCTTGTTCTAAAGCTCTTTGGGAACGGCTTGCGTAGCCCGACACACCTGGGGGCTGCAGGCTTTCCTGCTCTCTTCAGACTCAAAACCACCCTTTCCCAATTGGCTCCGCGCCAGGCACAAAAATGGCCATATGTCTGGAGACTGGTCCCACGCCCAAAGAGCCAGCAGGGAAAACTATGCCTTGTTCTAAAGCTCTTTGGGAACCGCTTGCGTAGCCCCACACACCTGGGGGCTGCAGGCTTTCCTGCTGCCTTCAGCCTCAAAACCACCCTTTCCCACTTGGCCCCGCGCCAGGCACAAAAATGGCCATATGTCTGAAGATTGGTCCCACGCCCAAAGAGCCAGCAGGGAAAACTATGCCTTGTTCTAAAGCTCTTTGGGAACGGATTGCGTAGCCCCACAGACCTGGGGGCTGCAGGCTTTCCTGCTCTCTTCAGCCTCAAAAGCACGCTTTCCCACTTGGCGCCAAGCCAGGCCCAAAAATGGCCATATGTCTGGAGACTGGCCCCACGCCCAAAGAGCCAGCAGGGAAAAATATGCCTTGTTCTAAAGCTCTTTGGGAACCGCTTGCGTAGCCCCACAGACCTGTGGGCTGCATGCTTTCCTGCTGCCTTCAGCCTCAAAACCACCCTTTCCCACATGGCGCCAAGCCAGGCCCAAAAATGGCCATATGTCTGAAGATTGTCCCACGCCCAAAGAGCCAGCAGGGAAAACTATGCCTTGTTCTAAAGCTCTTTGGGAACCGCTTGCGTAGCCCCACACACCTGGGGGCTGCAGGCTTTCCTGCTGCCTTCAGACTCAAAAGAACCCTTTCCCACTTGGCGACACGCCAGGCCCAAAAATGGCCATATGTCTGGAGACTGGTCCCACGCCCAAAGAGCCAGCAGGGAAAACTATGCCTTGTTCTAAAGCTCTTTGGGAACCGCTTGCGTAGCCCCACACACCTGGGGGCTGCAGGCTTTCATGCTGCCTTCAGCCTCAAAACCACCCTTTCCCACTTGGCGTCACGCCAGGCACAAAAATGGCCATATGTCTGGAAGTTGGTCCCACGCCCAAAGAGCCAGCAGGGAAAACTATGCCTTGTTCTAAAGCTCTTTGGGAACCGTTTGCGTAGCCCCACACACCTGGGGGCTGCAGGCTTTCCTGCTGCCTTCAGCCTCAAAACCACCCTTTCCTACTTGGCGCCACGCCAGGCCCAAAAATGGCCATATGTCTGGAGACTGGTCCCACGCCCAAAGAGCCAGCAGGGAAAACTATGCCTTGTTCTAAAGCTCTTTGGGAACCGCTTGCGTAGCCCCACAGACCTGGGGGCTGCAGGCTTTCCTGCTCTCTTCAGCCTCAAAACCACCCTTTCCCACTTGGCCCCGCGCCAGGCACAAAAATGGCCATATGTCTGGAGACTGGTCCCACGCCCAAAGAGCCAGCAGGGAAAACTATGCCTTGTTCTAAAGCTCTTTGGGAACGGCTTGCGTAGCCCGACACACCTGGGGGCTGCAGGCTTTCCTGCTCTCTTCAGACTCAAAACCACCCTTTCCCAATTGGCTCCGCGCCAGGCACAAAAATGGCCATATGTCTGGAGACTGGTCCCACGCCCAAAGAGCCAGCAGGGAAAACTATGCCTTGTTCTAAAGCTCTTTGGGAACCGCTTGCGTAGCCCCACACACCTGGGGGCTGCAGGCTTTCCTGCTGCCTTCAGCCTCAAAACCACCCTTTCCCACTTGGCCCCGCGCCAGGCACAAAAATGGCCATATGTCTGAAGATTGGTCCCACGCCCAAAGAGCCAGCAGGGAAAACTATGCCTTGTTCTAAAGCTCTTTGGGAACGGATTGCGTAGCCCCACAGACCTGGGGGCTGCAGGCTTTCCTGCTCTCTTCAGCCTCAAAAGCACGCTTTCCCACTTGGCGCCAAGCCAGGCCCAAAAATGGCCATATGTCTGGAGACTGGCCCCACGCCCAAAGAGCCAGCAGGGAAAAATATGCCTTGTTCTAAAGCTCTTTGGGAACCGCTTGCGTAGCCCCACAGACCTGTGGGCTGCATGCTTTCCTGCTGCCTTCAGCCTCAAAACCACCCTTTCCCACATGGCGCCAAGCCAGGCCCAAAAATGGCCATATGTCTGAAGATTGTCCCACGCCCAAAGAGCCAGCAGGGAAAACTATGCCTTGTTCTAAAGCTCTTTGGGAACCGCTTGCGTAGCCCCACACACCTGGGGGCTGCAGGCTTTCCTGCTGCCTTCAGACTCAAAAGAACCCTTTCCCACTTGGCGACACGCCAGGCCCAAAAATGGCCATATGTCTGGAGACTGGTCCCACGCCCAAAGAGCCAGCAGGGAAAACTATGCCTTGTTCTAAAGCTCTTTGGGAATCGCTTGCGTAGCCCCACACACATGGGGGCTGCAGACTTTCCTGCTGCCTTCAGCCTCAAAACCACCCTTTCCCACTTGGCGCTACGCCAGGCATAAAAATGGCCATATGTCTGGAAATTGGTCCCAAGCCTAAAGAGGCAGCAGGGAAAACTATGCCTTGTTCTAAAGCTCTTTGGGAACCGCTTGCGTAGCCCCACACACCTGGGGGCTGCAGGCTTTCCTGCTGCCTTCAACCTCAAAAGCACCCTTTTCCACATGGCGTCACGCCAGGCACAAAAATGGCCATATGTCTGGAGGCTGGTCCCACGCCCAAAGAGGCAGCAGGGAAAACTATGCCTTGTTCTAAAGCTCTTTGGGAACCGCTTGCGTAGCCCCACACACCTGGGGGCTGCAGGCTTTCCTGCTCCCTTCAGACTCAAAACCACCCTTTCCCACTTGGCATCGTGCCAGGCACAAAAATGGCCATATTTCTGGAGACTGGTCCCTTTCCCAAAGAGCCAGCAGGGAAAACTATGCCTTGTTCTAAAGCTCTTTGGGAACCGCTTGCGTGGCCCCACAGACCTGCGGGCTGCAGGCTTTCCTGCTGCCTTCAGCCTCAAAACCACCTTTCTCACATGGCGTCACGCCAGACACAAAAATGGCCATATGTCTGGAGGTTGGTCCCACGCCCAAAGAGCCAGCAGGGAAAACTATGCCTTGTTCTAAAGCTCTTTGGGAACCGCTTGCGTAGCCCCACAGACCTGGGGGCTGCAGGCTTTCCTGCTCTCTTCAGCCTCAAAACCACCCTTTCCCACTTGGCCCCGCGCCAGGCACAAAAATGGCCATATGTATGGAGGTTGGTCCCACGCCCAAAGAGCCAGCAGGGAAAACTATGCCTTGTTCTAAAGCTCTTTGGGAACGGATTGCGTAGCCCCACAGACCTGTGGGCTGCGTGCTTTCCTGCTGCCTTCAGCCTCAAAACCACCCTTTCCCACATGGCGCCAAGCCAGGCCCAAAAATGGCCATATGTCTGGAGACTGGTCCCACGCCCAAAGAGCAGCAGGGAAAACTATGCCTTGTTCTAAAGCTCTTTGGGAAACGCTTGCGTAGCCCCACACACCTGGGGGCTGCAGGCTTTCCTGCTGCCTTCAGCCTCAAAACCACCCTTTCCCACTTGGCGCCACGCCAGGCACAAAAATGGCCATATGTCTGAAGATTGGTCCCACGCCCAAAGAGCCAGCAGGGAAAATTATGCCTTGTTCTAAAGGTCTTTGGGAACCACTTGCGTAGCCCCACACACCTGGGGGCTGCAGGCTTTCCTGCTCTCTTCAGACTCAAAAGCACGCTTTCCCACTTGGCGCCGCGCCAGGCCCAAAAATGGCCATATGTCTGGAGACTGGTCCCACGCCCAAAGAGCCAGCAGGGAAAACTATGCCTTGTTCTAAAGCTCTTTGGGAATCGCTTGCGTAGCGCCACACACCTGGGGGCTGCAGACTTTCCTGCTGCCTTCAGCCTCAAAACCACCCTTTCCCACATGGCGTCACGCCAGGCACAAAAATGGCCATATGTATGGAGGTTGGTCCCACGCCCAAAGAGCCAGCAGGGAAAACTATGCCTTGTTCTAAAGCTCTTTGGGAACGGCTTGCGTAGCCCCACACACCTGGTGGCTGCAGGCTTTCCTGCTCTCTTCAGCCTCAAAAGCACCCTTTCCCACTTGGCGCCGCGCCAGGCCCAAAAATGGCCATATGTCTGGAAGTTGGTCCCACGGCCAAAGAGCCAGCAGGGAAAACTATTCCTTGTTCTAAAGCTATTTGGGAACGGCTTGCGTAGCCCCACACACCTGGGGGCTGCAGGCTTTCCTGCTGCCTTCAGACTCAAAACCACCCTTTCCCACTTGGCATCGTGACAGCCCCAAAAATGGCCATATTTCTGGAGACTGGTCCCACGCCCAAAGAGCCAGCAGGGAAAACTATGCCTTGTTCTAAAGCTCTTTGGGAACCGCTTGCGTGGCCCCAAACACCTGGGGGCTGCAGGCTTTCCTGCTGCCTTCAGCCTCAAACCCACCTTTCCCACATGGCGTCACGCCAGGCACAAAAATGGCCATATGTCTGGAGACTGGTCCCACGCCCAAAGAGCCAGCAGGGAAAAATATGCCTTGTTCTAAAGCTCTTTGGGAACCGCTTGCGTAGCCCCACAGACCTGGGGGCTGCAGGCTTTCCTGCTGCCTTCAGCCTCAAAACCACCCTTTCCCACATGGCGCCAAGCCAGGCCCAAAAATGGCCATATGTATGGAGACTGGTCCCACGCCCAAAGAGCCAGCAGGGAAAACTATGCCTTGTTCTAAAGCTCTTTGGGAACCGCTTGCGTAGCCCCACACACCTGGGGGCTGCAGGCTTTCCTGCTGCCTTCAGCCTCAAATCCACCCTTTCCCACTTGGCCCCGCGCCAGGCACAAAAATGGCCATATGTCTGAAGATTGGTCCCACGCCCAAAGAGCCAGCAGGGAAAACTATGCCTTGTTCTAAAGCTCTTTGGGAACGGATTGCGTAGCCCCACAGACCTGGGGGCTGCAGGCTTTCCTGCTCTCTTCAGCCTCAAAAGCACGCTTTCCCACTTGGCGCCAAGCCAGGCCCAAAAATGGCCATATGTCTGGAGACTGGTCCCACGCCCAAAGAGCCAGCAGGGAAAACTATGCCTTGTTCTAAAGCTCTTTGGGAACCGCTTGCGTAGCCCCACAGACCTGTGGGCTGCATGCTTTCCTGCTGCCTTCAGCCTCAAAACCACCCTTTCCCACATGGCGCCAAGCCAGGCCCAAAAATGGCCATATGTCTGAAGATTGTCCCACGCCCAAAGAGCCAGCAGGGAAAACTATGCCTTGTTCTAAAGCTCTTTGGGAACCACTTGCGTAGCCCCACACACCTGGGGGCTGCAGGCTTTCCTGCTCTCTTCAGCCTCAAAAGCACGCTTTCCCACTTGGCCCTGCGCCAGGCCCAAAAATGGCCATATGTCTGGAGACTGGTCCCACGCCCAAAGAGCCAGCAGGGAAAACTATGCCTTGTTCTAAAGCTCTTTGGGAATCGCTTGCGTAGCCCCACACACCTGGGGGCTGCAGACTTTCCTGCTGCCTTCAGCCTCAAAACCAACCTTTCCTACTTGGCGCTCCGCCAGGCATAAAAATGGCCATATGTCTGGAAATTGGTCCCAAGCCTAAAGAGGCAGCAGGGAAAACTATGCCTTGTTCTAAAGCTCTTTGGGAACCGCTTGCGTAGCCCCACACACCTGGGGGCTGCAGGCTTTCCTGCTGCCTTCAACCTCAAAAGCACCCTTTTCCACATGGCGTCACGCCAGGCCCAAAAATGGCCATATGTCTGGAGGTTGGTCCCACGCCCAAAGAGCCAGCAGGGAATACTATGCCTTGTTCTAAAGCTCTTTGGGAACCGCTTGCGTAGCCCCACACACCTGGGGGCTGCAGGCTTTCCCGCTGCCTTCAGCCTCAAAACCACCCTTTCCCACATGGCGTCACGCCAGGCACAAAAATGGCCATATGTCTGGAGGTTGGTCCCACGCCCAAAGAGCCAGCAGGGAAAACTATGCCTTGTTCTAAAGCTCTTTGGGAACCGCTTGCGTAGCCCCACAGACCTGGGGGCTGCAGGCTTTCCTGCTGCCTTCAGCCTCAAAACCACCCTTTCCCACATGGCGCCAAGCCAGGCCCAAAAATGGCCATATGTCTGAAGATTGGTCCCACGCCCAAAGAGGCAGCAGGGAAAACTATGCCTTGTTCGAAAGCTCTTTGGGAAACGCTTGCGTAGCCCCACACACCTGGGGGCTGCAGGATTTCCTGCTGCCTTCAGCCTCAAACCCACCTTTCCCACATGGCGTCACGCCAGGCCCAAAAATGGCCATATGTCTGGAGACTGGTCCCACGCCCAAAGAGCCAGCAGGGAAAACTATGCCTTGTTCTAAATCTCTTTGGGAACCGCTTGCGTAGCCCCACAGACCTGCGGGCTGCAGGCTTTCCTGCTGCCTTCAGCCTCAAAACCACCCTTTCCCACTTGGCGCTCCGCCAGGCACAAAAATGGCCATATGTCTGGAAGTTGGTCCCACGCCCAAAGAGCCAGCAGGGAAAACTATGCCTTGTTCTAAAGCTCTTTGGGAACCGCTTGCGTGGCCCCACACACCTGGGGGCTGCAGGCTTTCCTGCTGCCTTCAGCCTCAAACCCACCTTTCCCACATGGCGTCACGCCAGGCACAAAAATGGCCATATGTCTGGAGGTTGGTCCCACGCCCAAAGAGCCAGCAGGGAAAACTATGCCTTGTTCTAAAGCTCTTTGGGAACCGCTTGCGTAGCCCCACACACCTGGGGGCTGCAGGCTTTCCTGCTGCCTTCAGCCTCAAAAGAACCCTTTCCCACTTGGCCCTGCGCCAGGCCCAAAAATGGCCATATGTCTGGAGACTGGTCCCACGCCCAAAGAGCCAGCAGGGAAAACTATGCCTTGTTCTAAAGCTCTTTGGGAATCGCTTGCGTAGCCCCACACACCTGGGGGCTGCAGACTTTCCTGCTGCCTTCAGCCTCAAAACCACCCTTTCCCACTTGGCGCTGCGCCAGGCACAAAAATGGCCATATGTCTGGAGGTTGGTCCCACGCCCAAAGAGCCAGCAGGGAAAACTATGTCTTGTTCTAAAGCTCTTTGGGAACCGCTTGTGTAGCCCCACAGACCTGGGGGCTGCAGGCTTTCCTGCTGCCTTCAGCCTCAAAACCACCCTTTCCCACTTGGCGCTGCGCCAGGCCCAAAAATGGCCATATGTCTGGAGCTTGTCCCACGCCCAAAGAGCCAGCAGGGAAAACTATGCCTTCTTCTAAAGCTCTTTGGGAACCGCTTGCGTAGCCCCACAGACCTGGGGGCTGCAGGCTTTCCTGCTGCCTTCAGCCTCAAAACCACCCTTTTCCACATGGTGCCACGCCAGGCACAAAAATGGCCATATGTCTGGAGGTTGGTCCCACGCCCAAAGAGCCAGCAGGGAAAACTATGCCCTGTTCTAAAGCTCTTTGGGAACCGCTTGCGTAGCCCCACAGACCTGGGGGCTGCAGGCTTTCCTGCTGACTTCAGCCTCAAAACCACCCTTTCCCACTTGGTGCCTCTCCAGGCTCAAATTGGCCATATATCTGGAGACTGGTCCCTTTCCCAAACAGCCAGCAGGGAAAACTATGCCTTGTTCTAAAGCTCTTTGGGAAACGCTTGCGTAGCCCCACACACCTGGGGGCTGCAGGCTTTCCTGCTGCCTTCAGCCTCAAAACAACCCTTTCCCACTTGGCGCTCCGCCAGGCCCAAAAATAGCCATATGTCTGGAGAATGGTCCCACGCCCAAAGAGCCAGCAGGGAAAAATATGCCTTGTTCTAAAGCTCTTTGGGAACCGCTTGCGTAGCCCCACAGA
This sequence comes from Chroicocephalus ridibundus, assembly GCF_963924245.1. Classification (NCBI taxonomy): domain Eukaryota; kingdom Metazoa; phylum Chordata; class Aves; order Charadriiformes; family Laridae; genus Chroicocephalus; species Chroicocephalus ridibundus. Next base: position 67,793 of record NW_026961270.1, read on the forward strand.
CCTGGGGGCTGCAGGCTTTCCTGCTGCCTTCAGCCTCAAAACCACCCTTTCCCACATGGTGCCACGCCAGGCCCAAAAATGGCCATATGTCTGGAGATTGGTCCCACGCCGAAAGAGACAGCAGGGAAAACTATGCCTTGTTCTAAAGCTCTTTGGGAACCTCTTGCATAGCCCCACACACCTGGGGGCTGCAGGCTTTCCTGCTGCCTTCAGCCTCAAAACCACCCTTTCCCACTTGGCCCCGCGCCAGGCCCAAAAATGGCCATATGTCTGGAGACTGGTCCCATGCCCAAAGAGCCAGCAGGGAACTCTATGCCTTGTTTAAAGCTCTTTGGGAACCGCTTGCGTAGCCCCACACACCTGGGGGCTGCAGGCTTTCCTGCTGCCTTCAACCTCAAAAGCACCCTTTTTCACATGGCGTCACGCCAGGCACAAAAATGGCCATATGTCTGGAGGCTGGTCCCACGCCCAAAGAGCCAGCAGGGAAAACTATGCCTTGTTCTAAAGCTCTTTGGGAACATCTTGTGTAGCCCCACACACCTGGGGGCTGCAGGCTTTCCTGCTCTCTTCAGCCTCAAAACCACCCTTTCCCACTTGGCGCTGCGCCAGGGACAAAAATGGCCATATGTCTGGAGACTGGTCCCACGCCCAAAGAGCCAGCAGGGAAAACTATGCCTTGTTCTAAAGCTCTTTGGGAACGGCTTGCGTAGCCCCACACACCTGGGGGCTGCAGGCTTTCCTGCTGCCTTCAGCCTCAAAACCACCCTTTCCCACTTGGCCCCGCGCCAGGCCCAAAAATGGCCATATGTCTGGAGACTGGTCCCATGCCCAAAGAGCCAGCAGGGAAAACTATGCCTTGTTTAAAGCTCTTTGGGAACCGCTTGCATAGCCCCACACACCTGGGAGCTGCAGGCTTTCCTGCTGCCTTCAACCTCAAAACCACCCTTTCCCACTTGGCGCTGCGCCAGGCACAAAAATGGGCATATGTCAGGAGGTTGGTCCCACGCCCAAAGAGCCAGCAGGGAAAACTATGTCTTGTTCTAAAGCTCTTTTGGAACCGCTTGCGTAGCCTCACACACCTGCGGGCTGCAGGCTTTCCTGCTGCCTTCAGCCTCAAAACCACCCTTTCCCACTTGGCCCCGCGCCAGGCCCAAAAATGGCCATTTGTCTGAAGATTGGTCCCACGCCCAAAGAGCCAGCAGGGAAAACTATGCCTTGTTCTAAAGCTCTTTGGGAAACGCTTGCGTAGCCCCACACACCTGGGGGCTGCAGGCTTTCCTGCTGCCTTCAGCCTCAAAACAACCCTTTCCCACTTGGCGCTGCGCCAGGCCCAAAAATGGCCATATGTCTGGAGAATGGTCCCACGCCCAAAGAGCCAGCAGGGAAAACTATGCCTTGTTCTAAAGCTCTTTGGGAAACGCTTGCGTAGCCCCACAGACATGGGGGCTGCAGGCTTTCCTGCTGCCTTCAGCCTCAAAACCACCCTTTCCCACATGGCGCCACGCCAGGCCCAAAAATGGCCATATGTCTGGAGATTGGTCCCACGCCCAAAGAGACAGCAGGGAAAACTATGCCTTGTTCTAAAGCTCTTTGGGAACCTCTTGCATAGCCCCACACACCTGGGGGCTGCAGGCTTTCCTGCTGCCTTCAGCCTCAAAACCACCCTTTCCCACTTGGCCCCGCGCCAGGCCCAAAAATGGCCATATGTCTGGAGACTGGTCCCATGCCCAAAGAGCCAGCAGGGAAAACTATGCCTTGTTTAAAGCTCTTTGGGAACCGCTTGCGTAGCCCCACACACCTGGGGGCTGCAGGCTTTCATGCTGCCTTCAACCTCAAAAGCACCCTTTTTCACATGGCGTCACGCCAGGCACAAAAATGGCCATATGTCTGGAGGCTGGTCCCACGCCCAAAGAGCCAGCAGGGAAAACTATGCCTTGTTCTAAAGCTCTTTGGGAACATCTTGTGTAGCCCCACACACCTGGGGGCTGCAGGCTTTCCTGCTCTCTTCAGCCTCAAAAGCACGCTTTCCCACTTGGCCCCGCGCCAGGCCCAAAAATGGCCATATGTCTGGAGACTGGTCCCATGCCCAAAGAGCCAGCAGGGAAAACTATGCCTTGTTCTAAAGCTCTTTGGGAATCGCTTGCGTAGCCCCACACACCTGGGGGCTGCAGGCTTTCCTGCTGCCTTCAGCCTCAAAACCACCCTTTCCTACTTGGCGCTCAGCCAGGCATAAAACTGGCCATATGTCTGGAAATTGGTCCCACGCCTAAAGAGGCAGCAGGGAAAACTATGCCTTGTTCTAAAGCTCTTTGGGAACCGCTTGCGTAGCCCCACACAAACTGGGGGCTGCAGGCTTTCCTGCTCCCTTCAGACTCAAAACCACCCTTTCCCACTTGGGGCTGCGCCAGGCACAAAAATGGCCATATGTCTGGAGACTGGTCCCACGCCCAAAGAGCCAGCAGGGAAAACTATGCCTTGTTCTAAAGCTCTTTGGGAACCGCTTGCGTGGCCCCACAGACCTGCGGGCTGCAGGCTTTCCTGCTGCCTTCAGCCTCAAAACCACCCTTTCCCACTTGCCATCGTGACAGGCCCAAAAATGGCCATATTTCTGGAGACTGGTCCCTTTCCCAAAGAGCCAGCAGGGAAAACTATGCCTTGTTCTAAAGCTCTTTGGGAACCGCTTGCGTGGCCCCACACACCTGGGGGCTGCAGGCTTTCCTGCTGCCGTCAGCCTCAAAACCACCTTTCCCACATGGCGTCACGCCAGGCACAAAAATGGCCATATGTCTGGAGGTTGGTCCCACGCCCAAAGAGCCAGCAGGGAAAACTATGCCTTGTTCTAAAGCTCTTTGGGAAACGCTTGCGTAGCCCCACACACCTACGGGCTGCAGGCTTTCCTGCTGCCTTCAGCCTCAAAAGAACCCTTTCCCACGTGGCGCCGCGCCAGGCCCAAAAATGGCCATATGTCTGAAGATTGGTCCCACGCCGAAAGAGACAGCAGGGAAAAATATGCCTTGTTCTAAAGGTCTTTGGGAACCACTTGCGTAGCCCCACACACCTGGGGGCTGCAGGCTTTCCTGCTCTCTTCAGCCTCAAAAGCACGCTTTCCCACTTGGCGCCGCGCCAGGCCCAAAAATGGCCATATGTCTGGAGACTGGTCCCACGCCCAAAGAGCCAGCAGGAAAAACTATGCCTTGTTCTAAAGCTCTTTGGGAATCGCTTGCGTAGCCCCACACACCTGGGGGCTGCAGGCTTTCCTGCTGCCTTCAGCCTCAAAACCACCCTTTCCTACTTGGCGCTCCGCCAGGCATAAAAATGGCCATATGTCTGGAGGTTGGTCCCACGCCCAAAGAGCCAGCAGGGAAAACTATGCCTTGTTCTAAAGCTCTTTGGGAACCGCTTGCGTAGCCCCACACAAAGTGGGGGCTGCAGGCTTTTCTTGCGCTTTCAGCCTCAAAACCACCCTTTCCCACTTGGCGCTGCGCCAGGCCCAAATTGGCCATATATCTGGAGACTGGTCCCTTTCCCAAACAGCCAGCAGGAAAAACTATGCCTTGTTCTAAAGCTCTTTGGGAACCACTTGCGTAGCCCCACAGACCTGGGGGCTGCAGGCTTTCCTGCTGCCTTCCGCCTCAAAACCACCCTTTCCCACTTGGCGCCGTGCCAGGCACAAAAATGGCCATATATCTGGAGATTGGTTCCACGCCCAAAGAGCCAGCAGGGAAAACTATGCCTTGTTCTAAAGCTCTTTGGGAACCGCTTGCGTAGCCCCACAGACCTGGGGGCTGCAGGCTTTCCTGCTGCCTTCAGCCTCAAAACCACCCTTTCCCACATGGCACTCCGCCAGGCACAAATATGGCCATATGTCTGGAAGTTGGTCCCACGCCGAAAGAGCCAGCAGGGAAAACTATGCCTTGTTCTAAAGCTCTTTGGGAACCGCTTGCGTAGCCCCACACACCTGGGGGCTGCAGGCTTTCCTGGTGCCTTCAGCCTCAAAAGAAACCTTTCCAACTTGGCCCCGCGCCACGCCCAAAAATGGCCATATGTCTGCAGACTGGTCCCACGCCCAAAGAGCCAGCAGGGAAAACTATGCCTTGTTCTAAAGCTCTTTGGGAACCGCTTACGTAGCCCCACACACCTGGGGGCTGCAGGCTTTCCTGCTGCCTTCAGCCTCAAAAGCACGCTTTCCCACTTGGCGCCGCGCCAGGCCCAAAAATGGCCATATGTCTGGAGACTGGTCCCACGCCCAAAGAGCCAGCAGGGAAAAATATGCCTTGTTCTAAAGCTCTTTGGGAACCGCTTGCGTAGCCTCACACACCTGCGGGCTGCAGGCTTTCCTGCTGCCTTCAGCCTCAAAACCACCCTTTCCCACTTGGCCCCGCGCCAGGCCCAAAAATGGCCATTTGTCTGAAGATTGGTCCCACGCCCAAAGAGCCAGCAGGGAAAACTATGCCTTGTTCTAAAGCTCTTTGGGAAACGCTTGCGTAGCCCCACACACCTGGGGGCTGCAGGCTTTCCTGCTGCCTTCAGACTCAAAACAACCCTTTCCCACTTGGCGCTGCGCCAGGCCCAAAAATGGCCATATGTCTGGAGAATGGTCCCACGCCCAAAGAGCCAGCAGGGAAAAATATGCCTTGTTCTAAAGCTCTTTGGGAACCGCTTGCGTAGCCCCACACACCTGGGGGCTGCAGGCTTTCCTGCTGCCTTCAGCCTCAAAACCACCCTTTCCCACTTGGCCCCGCGCCAGGCCCAAAAATGGCCATATGTCTGGAGACTGGTCCCATGCCCAAAGAGCCAGCAGGGAAAACTATGCCTTGTTCTAAAGCTCTTTGGGAACCGCTTGCGTAGCCCCACACACCTGGGGGCTGCAGGCTTTCCTGCTGCCTTCAACCTCAAAAGCACCCTTTTTCACATGGCGTCACGCCAGGCACAAAAATGGCCATATGTCTGGAGGCTGGTCCCACGCCCAAAGAGCCAGCAGGGAAAACTATGCCTTGTTCTAAAGCTCTTTGGGAACATCTTGTGTAGCCCCACACACCTGGGGGCTGCAGGCTTTCCTGCTCTCTTCAGCCTCAAAACCACCCTTTCCCACTTGGCGCTGCGCCAGGGACAAAAATGGCCATATGTCTGGAGACTGGTCCCACGCCCAAAGAGCCAGCACGGAAAACTATGCCTTGTTCTAAAGCTCTTTGGGAACCGCTTGCGTAGCCCCACACACCTGGGGGCTGCAGGCTTTCCTGCTGCCTTCAGCCTCAAAACCACCCTTTCCCACTTGGCCCCGCGCCAGGCCCAAAAATGGCCATATGTCTGGAGACTGGTCCCATGCCCAAAGAGCCAGCAGGGAAAACTATGCCTTGTTCTAAAGCTCTTTGGGAACGGCTTGCGTAGCCCCACACACTTGGGGGCTGCAGGCTTTCCTGCTGCCTTCAACCTCAAAAGCACACCCTTTTCCACATGGCGTCACGCCAGGCACAAAAATGGCCATATGTCTGGAGACTGGTCCCACGCCCAAAGAGCCAGCAGGGAAAACTATGCCTTGTTCTAAAGCTCTTTGGGAACCGCTTGCGTAGCCCCACACACCTGGGGGCTGCACGCTTTCCTGCTGCCTTCAGCCTGAAAACCACCCTTTTCCACATGGCGTCACGCCAGGCACAAAAATGGCCATATGTCTGGAGGTTGGTCCCACGCCCAAAGAGCCAGCAGGGAAAACTATGCCTTGTTCTAAAGCTCTTTGGGAACCGCTTGCGTAGCCCCACAGACCTGCGGGCTGCAGGCTTTCCTGCTGCCTTCAGCCTCAAAACCACCCTTTCCCACTTCGCATCGCGCCAGGCACAAAAATGGCCATATTTCTGGAGACTGGTCCCACGCCCAAAGAGCCAGCAGGGAAAACTATGCCTTGTTCTAAAGCTCTTTGGGAACCGCTTGCGTAGCCCCACACACCTGGGAGCTGCAGGCTTTCCTGCTCTCCCTCAGCCTCAAAAGCACGCTTTCCCACTTGGCGCCGCGCCAGGCCCAAAAATGGCCATATGTCTGGAGACTGGTCCCACGCCCAAAGAGCCAGCAGGGAAAACTATGCCTTGTTCTAAAGCTCTTTGGGAATCGCTTGCGTAGCCTCACACACCTGGGGGCTGCAGGCTTTCCTGCTGCCTTCAGCCTCAAAACCACCCTTTCCTACTTGGCGCTCAGCCAGGCATAAAACTGGTCATATGTCTGGAAATTGGTCCCACGCCTCAAGAGGCAGCAGGGAAAACTATGCCTTGTTCTAAAGCTCTTTGGGAACCGCTTGCGTAGCCCCACACAAACTGGGGGCTGCAGGCTTTTCTCGCGGTTTCAGCCTCAAAACCACCCTTTCCCACTTGGGGCTGCGCCAGGTACAAAAATGGCCATATGTCTGGAGACTGGTCCCTTTCCCAAAGAGCCAGCAGGGAAAACTATGCCTTGTTCTAAAGCTCTTTGGGAACCGCTTGCGTGGCCCCACAGACCTGCGGGCTGCAGGCTTTCCTGCTGCCTTCAGCCTCAAAACCACCCTTTCCCACTTGGCCCCGCGCCAGGCCCAAAAATGGCCATATGTCTGGAGACTGGTCCCATGCCCAAAGAGCCAGCAGGGAAAACTATGCCTTGTTTAAAGCTCTTTGGGAACCGCTTGCATAGCCCCACACACCTGGGAGCTGCAGGCTTTCCTGCTGCCTTCAACCTCAAAACCACCCTTTCCCACTTGGCGCTGCGCCAGGCACAAAAATGGGCATATGTCAGGAGGTTGGTCCCACGCCCAAAGAGCCAGCAGGGAAAACTATGTCTTGTTCTAAAGCTCTTTTGGAACCGCTTGCGTAGCCTCACACACCTGCGGGCTGCAGGCTTTCCTGCTGCCTTCAGCCTCAAAACCACCCTTTCCCACTTGGCCCCGCGCCAGGCCCAAAAATGGCCATTTGTCTGAAGATTGGTCCCACGCCCAAAGAGCCAGCAGGGAAAAATATGCCTTGTTCTAAAGCTCTTTGGGAACCGCTTGCGTAGCCCCACAGACATGGGGGCTGCAGGCTTTCCTGCTGCCTTCAGCCTCAAAACCACCCTTTCCCACATGGCGCCACGCCAGGCCCAAAAATGGCCATATGTCTGGAGATTGGTCCCACGCCCAAAGAGACAGCAGGGAAAACTATGCCTTGTTCTAAAGCTCTTTGGGAACCTCTTGCATAGCCCCACACACCTGGGGGCTGCAGGCTTTCCTGCTCTCTTCAGCCTCAAAACGACCCTTTCCCACTTGGCGCTGCGCCAGGGACAAAAATGGCCATATGTCTGGAGACTGGTCCCACGCCCAAAGAGCCAGCACGGAAAACTATGCCTTGTTCTAAAGCTCTTTGGGAACGGCTTGCGTAGCCCCACACACCTGGGGGCTGCAGGCTTTCCTGCTGCCTTCAGCCTCAAAACCACCCTTTCCCACTTGGCCCCGCGCCAGGCCCAAAAATGGCCATATGTCTGGAGACTGGTCCCATGCCCAAAGAGCCAGCAGGGAAAACTATGCCTTGTTCTAAAGCTCTTTGGGAACGGCTTGCGTAGCCCCACACACTTGGGGGCTGCAGGCTTTCCTGCTGCCTTCAACCTCAAAAGCACACCCTTTTCCACATGGCGTCACGCCAGGCACAAAAATGGCCATATGTCTGGAGACTGGTCCCACGCCCAAAGAGCCAGCAGGGAAAACTATGCCTTGTTCTAAAGCTCTTTGGGAACCGCTTGCGTAGCCCCACACACCTGGGGGCTGCACGCTTTCCTGCTGCCTTCAGCCTGAAAACCACCCTTTTCCACATGGCGTCACGCCAGGCACAAAAATGGCCATATGTCTGGAGGTTGGTCCCACGCCCAAAGAGCCAGCAGGGAAAACTATGCCTTGTTCTAAAGCTCTTTGGGAACCGCTTGCGTAGCCCCACACACCTGGGGGCTGCACGCTTTCCTGCTGCCTTCAGCCTCAAAACCACCCTTTCCCACTTGGCGCTGCGCCAGGCCCAAAAATGGCCATATGTCAGGAGACTGGTCCCACGCCCAAAGAGCCATCAGGGAAAACTATGCCTTGTTCTAAAGCTCTTTGGGAACCGCTTGCGTAGCCCCACACACCTGGGAGCTGCAGGCTTTCCTGCTCTCCCTCAGCCTCAAAAGCACGCTTTCCCACTTGGCGCCGCGCCAGGCCCAAAAATGGCCATATGTCTGGAGACTGGTCCCACGCCCAAAGAGCCAGCAGGGAAAACTATGCCTTGTTCTAAAGCTCTTTGGGAATCGCTTGCGTAGCCTCACACACCTGGGGGCTGCAGGCTTTCCTGCTGCCTTCAGCCTCAAAACCACCCTTTCCTACTTGGCGCTCAGCCAGGCATAAAACTGGTCATATGTCTGGAAATTGGTCCCACGCCTCAAGAGGCAGCAGGGAAAACTATGCCTTGTTCTAAAGCTCTTTGGGAACCGCTTGCGTAGCCCCACACAAACTGGGGGCTGCAGGCTTTTCTCGCGGTTTCAGCCTCAAAACCACCCTTTCCCACTTGGGGCTGCGCCAGGTACAAAAATGGCCATATGTCTGGAGACTGGTCCCTTTCCCAAAGAGCCAGCAGGGAAAACTATGCCTTGTTCTAAAGCTCTTTGGGAACCGCTTGCGTGGCCCCACAGACCTGCGGGCTGCAGGCTTTCCTGCTGCCTTCAGCCTCAAAACCACCCTTTCCCACTTGGCCCCGCGCCAGGCCCAAAAATGGCCATATGTCTGGAGACTGGTCCCATGCCCAAAGAGCCAGCAGGGAAAACTATGCCTTGTTTAAAGCTCTTTGGGAACCGCTTGCATAGCCCCACACACCTGGGAGCTGCAGGCTTTCCTGCTGCCTTCAACCTCAAAACCACCCTTTCCCACTTGGCGCTGCGCCAGGCACAAAAATGGGCATATGTCAGGAGGTTGGTCCCACGCCCAAAGAGCCAGCAGGGAAAACTATGTCTTGTTCTAAAGCTCTTTTGGAACCGCTTGCGTAGCCTCACACACCTGCGGGCTGCAGGCTTTCCTGCTGCCTTCAGCCTCAAAACCACCCTTTCCCACTTGGCCCCGCGCCAGGCCCAAAAATGGCCATTTGTCTGAAGATTGGTCCCACGCCCAAAGAGCCAGCAGGGAAAACTATGCCTTGTTCTAAAGCTCTTTGGGAAACGCTTGCGTAGCCCCACACACCTGGGGGCTGCAGGCTTTCCTGCTGCCTTCAGCCTCAAAACAACCCTTTCCCACTTGGCGCTGCGCCAGGCCCAAAAATGGCCATATGTCTGGAGAATGGTCCCACGCCCAAAGAGCCAGCAGGGAAAAATATGCCTTGTTCTAAAGCTCTTTGGGAACCGCTTGCGTAGCCCCACAGACATGGGGGCTGCAGGCTTTCCTGCTGCCTTCAGCCTCAAAACCACCCTTTCCCACATGGCGCCACGCCAGGCCCAAAAATGGCCATATGTCTGGAGATTGGTCCCACGCCCAAAGAGACAGCAGGGAAAACTATGCCTTGTTCTAAAGCTCTTTGGGAACCTCTTGCATAGCCCCACACACCTGGGGGCTGCAGGCTTTCCTGCTGCCTTCAGCCTCAAAACCACCCTTTCCCACTTGGCCCCGCGCCAGGCCCAAAAATGGCCATATGTCTGGAGACTGGTCCCATGCCCAAAGAGCCAGCAGGGAAAACTATGCCTTGTTTAAAGCTCTTTGGGAACCGCTTGCGTAGCCCCACACACCTGGGGGCTGCAGGCTTTCATGCTGCCTTCAACCTCAAAAGCACCCTTTTTCACATGGCGTCACGCCAGGCACAAAAATGGCCATATGTCTGGAGGCTGGTCCCACGCCCAAAGAGCCAGCAGGGAAAACTATGCCTTGTTCTAAAGCTCTTTGGGAACATCTTGTGTAGCCCCACACACCTGGGGGCTGCAGGCTTTCCTGCTCTCTTCAGCCTCAAAAGCACGCTTTCCCACTTGGCCCCGCGCCAGGCCCAAAAATGGCCATATGTCTGGAGACTGGTCCCATGCCCAAAGAGCCAGCAGGGAAAACTATGCCTTGTTCTAAAGCTCTTTGGGAATCGCTTGCGTAGCCCCACACACCTGGGGGCTGCAGGCTTTCCTGCTGCCTTCAGCCTCAAAACCACCCTTTCCTACTTGGCGCTCAGCCAGGCATAAAACTGGCCATATGTCTGGAAATTGGTCCCACGCCTAAAGAGGCAGCAGGGAAAACTATGCCTTGTTCTAAAGCTCTTTGGGAACCGCTTGCGTAGCCCCACACAAACTGGGGGCTGCAGGCTTTCCTGCTCCCTTCAGACTCAAAACCACCCTTTCCCACTTGGGGCTGCGCCAGGCACAAAAATGGCCATATGTCTGGAGACTGGTCCCACGCCCAAAGAGCCAGCAGGGAAAACTATGCCTTGTTCTAAAGCTCTTTGGGAACCGCTTGCGTGGCCCCACAGACCTGCGGGCTGCAGGCTTTCCTGCTGCCTTCAGCCTCAAAACCACCCTTTCCCACTTGCCATCGTGACAGGCCCAAAAATGGCCATATTTCTGGAGACTGGTCCCTTTCCCAAAGAGCCAGCAGGGAAAACTATGCCTTGTTCTAAAGCTCTTTGGGAACCGCTTGCGTGGCCCCACACACCTGGGGGCTGCAGGCTTTCCTGCTGCCGTCAGCCTCAAAACCACCTTTCCCACATGGCGTCACGCCAGGCACAAAAATGGCCATATGTCTGGAGGTTGGTCCCACGCCCAAAGAGCCAGCAGGGAAAACTATGCCTTGTTCTAAAGCTCTTTGGGAAACGCTTGCGTAGCCCCACACACCTACGGGCTGCAGGCTTTCCTGCTGCCTTCAGCCTCAAAAGAACCCTTTCCCACGTGGCGCCGCGCCAGGCCCAAAAATGGCCATATGTCTGAAGATTGGTCCCACGCCGAAAGAGACAGCAGGGAAAAATATGCCTTGTTCTAAAGGTCTTTGGGAACCACTTGCGTAGCCCCACACACCTGGGGGCTGCAGGCTTTCCTGCTCTCTTCAGCCTCAAAAGCACGCTTTCCCACTTGGCGCCGCGCCAGGCCCAAAAATGGCCATATGTCTGGAGACTGGTCCCACGCCCAAAGAGCCAGCAGGAAAAACTATGCCTTGTTCTAAAGCTCTTTGGGAATCGCTTGCGTAGCCCCACACACCTGGGGGCTGCAGGCTTTCCTGCTGCCTTCAGCCTCAAAACCACCCTTTCCTACTTGGCGCTCCGCCAGGCATAAAAATGGCCATATGTCTGGAGGTTGGTCCCACGCCCAAAGAGCCAGCAGGGAAAACTATGCCTTGTTCTAAAGCTCTTTGGGAACCGCTTGCGTAGCCCCACACAAAGTGGGGGCTGCAGGCTTTTCTTGCGCTTTCAGCCTCAAAACCACCCTTTCCCACTTGGTACCTCTCCAGGCCCAAATTGGCCATATATCTGGAGACTGGTCCCTTTCCCAAACAGCCAGCAGGAAAAACTATGCCTTGTTCTAAAGCTCTTTGGGAACCACTTGCGTAGCCCCACAGACCTGGGGGCTGCAGGCTTTCCTGCTGCCTTCCGCCTCAAAACCACCCTTTCCCACTTGGCGCCGTGCCAGGCACAAAAATGGCCATATATCTGGAGATTGGTTCCACGCCCAAAGAGCCAGCAGGGAAAACTATGCCTTGTTCTAAAGCTCTTTGGGAACCGCTTGCGTAGCCCCACAGACCTGGGGGCTGCAGGCTTTCCTGCTGCCTTCAGCCTCAAAACCACCCTTTCCCACATGGCACTCCGCCAGGCACAAATATGGCCATATGTCTGGAAGTTGGTCCCACGCCGAAAGAGCCAGCAGGGAAAACTATGCCTTGTTCTAAAGCTCTTTGGGAACCGCTTGCGTAGCCCCACACACCTGGGGGCTGCAGGCTTTCCTGGTGCCTTCAGCCTCAAAAGAAACCTTTCCAACTTGGCCCCGCGCCAGGCCCAAAAATGGCCATATGTCTGCAGACTGGTCCCACGCCCAAAGAGCCAGCAGGGAAAACTATGCCTTGTTCTAAAGCTCTTTGGGAACCGCTTACGTAGCCCCACACACCTGGGGGCTGCAGGCTTTCCTGCTGCCTTCAGCCTCAAAAGCACGCTTTCCCACTTGGCGCCGCGCCAGGCCCAAAAATGGCCATATGTCTGGAGACTGGTCCCACGCCCAAAGAGCCAGCAGGGAAAAATGTGCCTGGTTCTAAAGCTCTTTGGGAACCGCTTGCGTAGCCTCACACACCTGCGGGCTGCAGGCTTTCCTGCTGCCTTCAGCCTCAAAACCACCCTTTCCCACTTGGCCCCGCGCCAGGCCCAAAAATGGCCATATGTCTGGAGACTGGTCCCATGCCCAAAGAGCCAGCAGGGAAAACTATGCCTTGTTCTAAAGCTCTTTGGGAACCGCTTGCGTAGCCCCACACACCTGGGGGCTGCAGGCTTTCCTGCTGCCTTCAACCTCAAAAGCACCCTTTTTCACATGGCGTCACGCCAGGCACAAAAATGGCCATATGTCTGGAGGCTGGTCCCACGCCCAAAGAGCCAGCAGGGAAAACTATGCCTTGTTCTAAAGCTCTTTGGGAACATCTTGTGTAGCCCCACACACCTGGGGGCTGCAGGCTTTCCTGCTCTCTTCAGCCTCAAAACCACCCTTTCCCACTTGGCGCTGCGCCAGGGACAAAAATGGCCATATGTCTGGAGACTGGTCCCACGCCCAAAGAGCCAGCACGGAAAACTATGCCTTGTTCTAAAGCTCTTTGGGAACCGCTTGCGTAGCCCCACACACGTGGGGGCTGCAGGCTTTCCTGCTGCCTTCAGCCTCAAAACCACCCTTTCCCACTTGGCCCCGCGCCAGGCCCAAAAATGGCCATATGTCTGGAGACTGGTCCCATGCCCAAAGAGCCAGCAGGGAAAACTATGCCTTGTTCTAAAGCTCTTTGGGAACGGCTTGCGTAGCCCCACACACTTGGGGGCTGCAGGCTTTCCTGCTGCCTTCAACCTCAAAAGCACACCCTTTTCCACATGGCGTCACGCCAGGCACAAAAATGGCCATATGTCTGGAGACTGGTCCCACGCCCAAAGAGCCAGCAGGGAAAACTATGCCTTGTTCTAAAGCTCTTTGGGAACCGCTTGCGTAGCCCCACACACCTGGGGGCTGCACGCTTTCCTGCTGCCTTCAGCCTGAAAACCACCCTTTTCCACATGGCGTCACGCCAGGCACAAAAATGGCCATATGTCTGGAGGTTGGTCCCACGCCCAAAGAGCCAGCAGGGAAAACTATGCCTTGTTCTAAAGCTCTTTGGGAACCGCTTGCGTAGCCCCACACACCTGGGGGCTGCACGCTTTCCTGCTGCCTTCAGCCTCAAAACCACCCTTTCCCACTTGGCGCTGCGCCAGGCCCAAAAATGGCCATATGTCAGGAGACTGGTCCCACGCCCAAAGAGCCATCAGGGAAAACTATGCCTTGTTCTAAAGCTCTTTGGGAACCGCTTGCGTAGCCCCACACACCTGGGAGCTGCAGGCTTTCCTGCTCTCCCTCAGCCTCAAAAGCACGCTTTCCCACTTGGCGCCGCGCCAGGCCCAAAAATGGCCATATGTCTGGAGACTGGTCCCACGCCCAAAGAGCCAGCAGGGAAAACTATGCCTTGTTCTAAAGCTCTTTGGGAATCGCTTGCGTAGCCTCACACACCTGGGGGCTGCAGGCTTTCCTGCTGCCTTCAGCCTCAAAACCACCCTTTCCTACTTGGCGCTCAGCCAGGCATAAAACTGGTCATATGTCTGGAAATTGGTCCCACGCCTCAAGAGGCAGCAGGGAAAACTATGCCTTGTTCTAAAGCTCTTTGGGAACCGCTTGCGTAGCCCCACACAAACTGGGGGCTGCAGGCTTTTCTCGCGGTTTCAGCCTCAAAACCACCCTTTCCCACTTGGGGCTGCGCCAGGTACAAAAATGGCCATATGTCTGGAGACTGGTCCCTTTCCCAAAGAGCCAGCAGGGAAAACTATGCCTTGTTCTAAAGCTCTTTGGGAACCGCTTGCGTGGCCCCACAGACCTGCGGGCTGCAGGCTTTCCTGCTGCCTTCAGCCTCAAACCCACCCTTTCCCACTTGCCATCGTGACAGGCCCAAAAATGGCCATATTTCTGGAGACTGGTCCCTTTCCCAAAGAGCCAGCAGGGAAAACTATGCCTTGTTCTAAAGGTCTTTGGGAACCGCTTGCGTGGCCTCACACACCTGGGGGCTGCAGGCTTTCCTGCTGCCGTCAGCCTCAAAACCACCTTTCCCACATGGGGTCACGCCAGGCACAAAAATGGCCATATGTCTGGAGGTTGGTCCCACGCCCAAAGAGCCAGCAGGGAAAACTATGCCTTGTTCTAAAGCTCTTTGGGAAACGCTTGCGTAGCCCCACACACCTACGGGCTGCAGGCTTTCCTGCTGCCTTCAGCCTCAAAAGCACGCTTTCCCACTTGGCGCCGCGCCAGGCCCAAAAATGGCCATATGTCTGAAGATTGGTCCCACGCCGAAAGAGACAGCAGGGAAAAATATGCCTTGTTCTAAAGGTCTTTGGGAACCACTTGCGTAGCCCCACACACCTGGGGGCTGCAGGCTTTCCTGCTCTCTTCAGCCTCAAAAGCACGCTTTCCCACTTGGCGCCGCGCCAGGCCCAAAAATGGCCATATGTCTGGAGACTGGTCCCACGCCCAAAGAGCCAGCAGGAAAAACTATGCCTTGTTCTAAAGCTCTTTGGGAATCGCTTGCGTAGCCCCACACACCTGGGGGCTGCAGGCTTTCCTGCTGCCTTCAGACTCAAAACCACCCTTTCCTACTTGGCGCTCCGCCAGGCATAAAAATGGCCATATGTCTGGAGGTTGGTCCCACGCCCAAAGAGCCAGCAGGGAAAACTATGCCTTGTTCTAAAGCTCTTTGGGAACCGCTTGCGTAGCCCCACACAAAGTGGGGGCTGCAGGCTTTTCTCGCGCTTTCAGCCTCAAAACCACCCTTTCCCACTTGGTACCTCTCCAGGCCCAAATTGGCCATATATCTGGAGACTGGTCCCTTTCCCAAACAGCCATCAGGAAAAACTATGCCTTGTTCTAAAGCTCTTTGGGAACCGCTTGCGTAGCCCCACACACCTGGGGGCTGCAGGCTTTCCTGCTGCCTTCAGCCTCAAAAGAAACCTTTCCAACTTGGCCCCGCGCCAGGCCCAAAAATGGCCATATGTCTGCAGACTGGTCCCACGCCCAAAGAGCCAGCAGGGAAAACTATGCCTTGTTCTAAAGCTCTTTGGGAACCGCTTACGTAGCCCCACACACCTGGGGGCTGCAGGCTTTCCTGCTGCCTTCAGCCTCAAAACCACCCTTTCCCACATGGCACTCCGCCAGGCACAAAAATGGCCATATCTCTGGAGACTGGTCCCACGCCCAAAGAGCCAGCAGGGAAAACTATGCCTTGTTCTAAAGCTCTTTGGGAACCACTTGCATAGCCCCACACACCTGGGGGCTGAAGGCTTTCCTGCTGCCTTCAGCCTCAAAAGAAACCTTTCGCAATTGGCGCCGCGCCAGGCACAAAAATGGCCATATATCTGGAGGTTGGTCCCATTCCCAAAGAGCCAGCAGCGAAAACTATGCCTTGTTCTAAAGCTCTTTGGGAACCGCTTGTGTAGCCCCACACACCTGGGGGCTGCACGCTTTCCTGCTGCCTTCAGCCTCAAAACCACCCTTTCCCACTTGGCATCACGCCAGGCCCAAAAATGGCCATATGTCTGGAGACTGGTCCCACGCCCAAAGAGCCAGCAGGGAAAACTATGCCTTGTTCTAAAGCTCTTTGGGAACCGCTTGCGTAGACCCACACACCTGGGGGCTGCACGCTTTCCTGCTGCCTTCAGCCTCAAAACCACCCTTTCCCACTTGGCGCTGCGCCAGGCCCAAAAATGGCCATATGTCAGGAGACTGGTCCCACGCCCAAAGAGCCATCAGGGAAAACTATGCCTTGTTCTAAAGCTCTTTGGGAACCGCTTGCGTAGCCCCACACACCTGGGAGCTGCAGGCTTTCCTGCTCTCCCTCAGCCTCAAAAGCACGCTTTCCCACTTGGCGCCGCGCCAGGCCCAAAAATGGCCATATGTCTGGAGACTGGTCCCACGCCCAAAGAGCCAGCAGGGAAAACTATGCCTTGTTCTAAAGCTCTTTGGGAATCGCTTGCGTAGCCTCACACACCTGGGGGCTGCAGGCTTTCCTGCTGCCTTCAGCCTCAAAACCACCCTTTCCTACTTGGCGCTCAGCCAGGCATAAAACTGGTCATATGTCTGGAAATTGGTCCCACGCCTCAAGAGGCAGCAGGGAAAACTATGCCTTGTTCTAAAGCTCTTTGGGAACCGCTTGCGTAGCCCCACACAAACTGGGGGCTGCAGGCTTTTCTCGCGGTTTCAGCCTCAAAACCACCCTTTCCCACTTGGGGCTGCGCCAGGTACAAAAATGGCCATATGTCTGGAGACTGGTCCCTTTCCCAAAGAGCCAGCAGGGAAAACTATGCCTTGTTCTAAAGCTCTTTGGGAACCGCTTGCGTGGCCCCACAGACCTGCGGGCTGCAGGCTTTCCTGCTGCCTTCAGCCTCAAACCCACCCTTTCCCACTTGCCATCGTGACAGGCCCAAAAATGGCCATATTTCTGGAGACTGGTCCCTTTCCCAAAGAGCCAGCAGGGAAAACTATGCCTTGTTCTAAAGGTCTTTGGGAACCGCTTGCGTGGCCTCACACACCTGGGGGCTGCAGGCTTTCCTGCTGCCGTCAGCCTCAAAACCACCTTTCCCACATGGGGTCACGCCAGGCACAAAAATGGCCATATGTCTGGAGGTTGGTCCCACGCCCAAAGAGCCAGCAGGGAAAACTATGCCTTGTTCTAAAGCTCTTTGGGAAACGCTTGCGTAGCCCCACACACCTACGGGCTGCAGGCTTTCCTGCTGCCTTCAGCCTCAAAAGCACGCTTTCCCACTTGGCGCCGCGCCAGGCCCAAAAATGGCCATATGTCTGAAGATTGGTCCCACGCCGAAAGAGACAGCAGGGAAAAATATGCCTTGTTCTAAAGGTCTTTGGGAACCACTTGCGTAGCCCCACACACCTGGGGGCTGCAGGCTTTCCTGCTCTCTTCAGCCTCAAAAGCACGCTTTCCCACTTGGCGCCGCGCCAGGCCCAAAAATGGCCATATGTCTGGAGACTGGTCCCACGCCCAAAGAGCCAGCAGGAAAAACTATGCCTTGTTCTAAAGCTCTTTGGGAATCGCTTGCGTAGCCCCACACACCTGGGGGCTGCAGGCTTTCCTGCTGCCTTCAGACTCAAAACCACCCTTTCCTACTTGGCGCTCCGCCAGGCATAAAAATGGCCATATGTCTGGAGGTTGGTCCCACGCCCAAAGAGCCAGCAGGGAAAACTATGCCTTGTTCTAAAGCTCTTTGGGAACCGCTTGCGTAGCCCCACACAAAGTGGGGGCTGCAGGCTTTTCTCGCGCTTTCAGCCTCAAAACCACCCTTTCCCACTTGGTACCTCTCCAGGCCCAAATTGGCCATATATCTGGAGACTGGTCCCTTTCCCAAACAGCCATCAGGAAAAACTATGCCTTGTTCTAAAGCTCTTTGGGAACCGCTTGCGTAGCCCCACACACCTGGGGGCTGCAGGCTTTCCTGCTGCCTTCAGCCTCAAAAGAAACCTTTCCAACTTGGCCCCGCGCCAGGCCCAAAAATGGCCATATGTCTGCAGACTGGTCCCACGCCCAAAGAGCCAGCAGGGAAAACTATGCCTTGTTCTAAAGCTCTTTGGGAACCGCTTACGTAGCCCCACACACCTGGGGGCTGCAGGCTTTCCTGCTGCCTTCAGCCTCAAAACCACCCTTTCCCACATGGCACTCCGCCAGGCACAAAAATGGCCATATCTCTGGAGACTGGTCCCACGCCCAAAGAGCCAGCAGGGAAAACTATGCCTTGTTCTAAAGCTCTTTGGGAACCACTTGCATAGCCCCACACACCTGGGGGCTGAAGGCTTTCCTGCTGCCTTCAGCCTCAAAAGAAACCTTTCGCAATTGGCGCCGCGCCAGGCACAAAAATGGCCATATATCTGGAGGTTGGTCCCATTCCCAAAGAGCCAGCAGCGAAAACTATGCCTTGTTCTAAAGCTCTTTGGGAACCGCTTGTGTAGCCCCACACACCTGGGGGCTGCACGCTTTCCTGCTGCCTTCAGCCTCAAAACCACCCTTTCCCACTTGGCATCACGCCAGGCCCAAAAATGGCCATATGTCTGGAGACTGGTCCCACGCCCAAAGAGCCAGCAGGGAAAACTATGCCTTGTTCTAAAGCTCTTTGGGAACCGCTTGCGTAGACCCACACACCTGGGGGCTGCAGGCTTTCCTGCTGCCTTCAGCCTCAAAACCACCCTTTCCTACTTGGCGCTCCGCCAGGCATAAAAATGGCCATATGTCTGGAGGTTGGTCCCACGCCCAAAGAGCCAGCAGGGAAAACTATGCCTTGTTCTAAAGCTCTTTGGGAACCGCTTGCGTAGCCCCACACAAAGTGGGGGCTGCAGGCTTTTCTCGCGCTTTCAGCCTCAAAACCACCCTTTCCCACTTGGTACCTCTCCAGGCCCAAATTGGCCATATATCTGGAGACTGGTCCCTTTCCCAAACAGCCATCAGGAAAAACTATGCCTTGTTCTAAAGCTCTTTGGGAACCGCTTACGTAGCCCCACACACCTGGGGGCTGCAGGCTTTCCTGCTGCCTTCACCCTCAAAACCACCCTTTCCCACATGGCACTCCGCCAGGCACAAAAATGGCCATATCTCTGGAGACTGGTCCCACGCCCAAAGAGCCAGCAGGGAAAACTATGCCTTGTTCTAAAGCTCTTTGGGAACCACTTTCATAGCCCCACACACCTGGGGGCTGAAGGCTTTCCTGCTGCCTTCAGCCTCAAAAGAAACCTTTCGCAATTGGCGCCGCGCCAGGCACAAAAATGGCCATATATCTGGAGGTTGGTCCCATTCCCAAAGAGCCAGCAGCGAAAACTATGCCTTGTTCTAAAGCTCTTTGGGAACCGCTTGTGTAGCCCCACACACCTGGGGGCTGCACGCTTTCCTGCTGCCTTCAGCCTCAAAACAACCCTTTCCCACTTGGCGCTGCGCCAGGCCCAAAAATGGCCATATGTCTGGAGACTGGTCCCTTTCCCAAAGAGCCAGCAGGGAAAACTATGCCTTGTTCTAAAGCTCTTTGGGAACCGCTTGCGTAGCCTCACACACCTGGGGGCTGCAGGCTTTCCTGCTGCCTTCAGCCTCAAAACAACCCTTTCCCACTTGGCTTCGCGCCAGGCCCAAAAATGGCCATATGTCAGGAGACTGGTCCCACGCCCAAAGAGCCATCAGGGAAAACTATGCCTTGTTCTAAAGCTCTTTGGGAACCGCTTGCGTAGCCCCACACACCTGGGAGCTGCAGGCTTTCCTGCTCTCCCTCAGCCTCAAAAGCACGCTTTCCCACTTGGCGCCGCGCCAGGCCCAAAAATGGCCATATGTCTGGAGACTGGTCCCACGCCCAAAGAGCCAGCAGGGAAAACTATGCCTTGTTCTAAAGCTCTTTGGGAACCGCTTGCGTAGCCCCACACAAACTGGGGGCTGCAGGCTTTTCTCGCGCTTTCAACCTCAAAACCACCCTTTCCCACTTGGCGCTGCGCCAGGCCCAAAAATGGCCATATGTCTGGAGGTTGGTCCCACGCCCAAAGAGCCAGCAGGGAAAACTATGTCTTGTTCTAAAGCTCTTTGGGAACCGCTTGCGTAGCCCCACACACCTGGGGGCTGCAGGCTTTCCTGCTGCCTTCAGCCTCAAAACCACCCTTTCCCACTTGGCGCTGCGCCAGGCCCAAAAATGGCCATATGTCTGGAGCTTGTCCCACGCCCAAAGAGCCAGCAGGGAAAACTATGCCTTCTTCTAAAGCTCTTTGGGAACCGCTTGCGTAGCCCCACAGACCTGGGGGCTGCAGGCTTTCCTGCTGCCTTCAGCCTCAAAACCACCCTTTTCCACATGGTCCCACGCCAGGCACAAAAATGGCCATATGTCTGGAGACTGGTCCCACGCCCAAAGAGCCAGCAGGGAAAACTATGCCCTGTTCTAAAGCTCTTTGGGAACCGCTTGCGTAGCCCCACAGACCTGGGGGCTGCAGGCTTTCCTGCTGCCTTCAGCCTCAAAACCACCCTTTCCCACTTGGCGCTGCGCCAGGCACAAAAATGGGCATATGTCAGGAGGTTGGTCCCACGCCCAAAGAGCCAGCAGGGAAAACTATGCCTTGTTCTAAAGCTCTTTTGGAACCGCTTGCGTAGCCTCACACACCTGGGGGCTGCAGGCTTTCCTGCTGCCTTCAGCCTCAAAACCACCCTTTCCCACTTGGCGCTGCGCCAGGCCCAAAAATGGCCATATGTCTGGAGACTGGTCCCATGCCCAAAGAGCCAGCAGGGAAAACTATGCCTTGTTCTAAAGCTCTTTGGGAACGGCTTGCGTAGCCCCACACACCTGGGGGCTGCAGGCTTTCCTGCTGCCTTCAACCTCAAAAGCACCCTTTTTCACATGGCGTCACGCCAGGCACAAAAATGACCATATGTCTGGAGGCTGGTCCCACGCCCAAAGAGCCAGCAGGGAAAACTATGCCTTGTTCTAAAGCTCTTTGGGAACGGCTTGCGTAGCCCCACACACCTGGGGGCTGCAGGCTTTCCTGCTGCCTTCAGCCTCAAAAGAACCCTTTCCCACTTGGCGCCGCGCCAGGCCCAAAAATGGCCATATGTCTGAAGATTGGTCCCACGCCCAAAGAGCCAGCAGGGAAAACTATGCCTTGTTCTAAAGGTCTTTGGGAACCACTTGCGTAGCCCCACACACCTGGGGGCTGCAGGCTTTCCTGCTCTCTTCAGCCTCAAAAGCACGCTTTCCCACTTGGCGCCGCGCCAGGCCCAAAAATGGCCATATGTCTGGAGACTGGTCCCACGCCCAAAGAGCCAGCAGGAAAAACTATGCCTTGTTCTAAAGCTCTTTGGGAATCGCTTGCGTAGCCCCACACACCTGGGGGCTGCAGGCTTTCCTGCTGCCTTCAGCCTCAAAACCACCCTTTCCTACTTGGCGCTCCGCCAGGCATAAAAATGGCCATATGTCTGGAGGTTGGTCCCACGCCCAAAGAGCCAGCAGGGAAAACTATGCCTTGTTCTAAAGCTCTTTGGGAACCGCTTGCGTAGCCCCACACAACTGGGGGCTGCAGGCTTTCCTGCTCTCTTCAGCCTCAAAAGAACCCTTTCCGACTTGGCGACGCGCCAGGCCCAAAAATGGCCATATGTCTGGAGATTGGTCCCACGCCCAAAGAGCCAGCAGGGAAAACTATGCCTTGTTCTAAAGCTCTTTGGGAAACGCTTGCGTAGCCCCACACACCTGGGGGCTGCAGGCTTTCCTGCTGCCTTCAGCCTCAAAACAACCCTTTCCCACTTGGCGCTGCGCCAGGCCCAAAAATGGCCATATGTCTGGAGACTGGTCCCTTTCCCAAACAGCCAGCAGGAAAAACTATGCCTTGTTCTAAAGCTCTTTGGGAACCGCTTGCGTAGCCCCACAGACCTGGGGGCTGCAGGCTTTCCTGCTGCCTTCAGACTAAAAACCACCCTTTCCCACTTGGCGCCGTGCCAGGCACAAAAATGGCCATATATCTGGAGATTGGTTCCACGCCCAAAGAGCCAGCAGGGAAAACTATGCCTTGTTCTAAAGCTCTTTGGGAACCGCTTGCGTAGCCCCACACACCTGGGGGCTGCAGGCTTTCCTGCTGCCTTCAGCCTCAAAACCACCCTTTCCCACATGGCACTCCGCCAGGCACAAAAATGGCCATATGTCTGGAGGTTGGTCCCACGCCCAAAGAGCCAGCAGGGAAAACTATGCCCTGTTCTAAAGCTCTTTGGGAACCGCTTGCGTAGCCCCACAGACCTGGGGGCTGCAGGCTTTCCTGCTGACTTCAGCCTCAAAACCACCCTTTCCCACTTGGTGCCACTCCAGGCCCAAATTGGCCATATATCTGGAGACTGGTCCCTTTCCCAAACAGCCAGCAGGGAAAAATATGCCTTGTTCTAAAGCTCTTTGGGAACCGCTTGCGTAGCCCCAGAGACGTGGGAGCTGCAGGCTTTCCTGCTGCCTTCAGCCTCAAAACAACCCTTTTCCACATGGCGTCACGCCAGGCACAAAAATGGCCATTTGTCTGAAGATTGGTCCCACGCCCAAAGAGCCAGCAGGGAAAACTATGCCTTGTTCTAAAGCTCTTTGGGAACCGCTTGCGTAGCCCCACACACCTGGGGGCTGCAGGCTTTCCTGCTGCCTTCAGCCTCAAAACAACCCTTTCCCACTTGGCGCTGCGCCAGGCCCAAAAATGGCCATATGTCTATAGAATGGTCCCACGCCCAAAGAGCCAGCAGGGAAAACTATGCCTTGTTCTAAAGCTCTTTGGGAACCGCTTGCGTAGCCCTACAGACCTGGGGGCTGCAGGCTTTCCTGCTGCCTTCAGTCTCAAAACCACCCTTTCCCACATGGCGCCACGCCAGGCCCAAAAACGGCCATATGTCTGGAGTTTGGTCCCACGCCCAAAGTGCCAGCAGGGAAAACTATGCCTTGTTCTAAAGCTCTTTGGGAAACTCTTGCATAGCCCCACACACCTGGGGGCTGCAGGCTTTCCTGCTGCCTTCAGCCTCAAAACCACCCTTTCCCACTTGGCCCCGCGCCAGGCCCAAAAATGGCCATATGTCTGGAGACTGGTCCCACGACCAAAGAGCCAGCAGGGAAAACTATGCCTTGTTCTAAAGCTCTTTGGGAACCTCTTGCGTAGCCCCACACACCTGGGGGCTGCAGGCTTTCCTGCTGCCTTCAGCCTCAAAAGAAACCTTTCGCCATTGGCGCCCCGCCAGGCCCAAAAATGGCCATATGTCTGGAGACTGGTCCCATGCCCAAAGAGCCAGCAGGGAAAACTATGCCTTGTTCTAAAGCTCTTTGGGAACCGCTTGCGTAGCCCCACACACCTGGGGGCTGCAGTCTTTCCTGCTGCCTTCAGCCTCAAAACCACCCTTTCCCACTTGGCGCCGTGCCAGGCACAAAAATGGCCATATATCTGGAGATTGGTTCAACGCCCAAAGAGCCAGCAGGGAAAACTATGCCTTGTTCTAAAGCTCTTTTGGAACCGCTTGCATAGCCCCACACACCTGGGGGCTGCAGGCTTTCCTGCTGCCTTCAGCCTCAAAACCACCCTTTCCCACATGGCGCCGTGCCATGCACAAAAATGGCCATATATCTGGAGACTGGTCCCTTTCACAAAGACCCAGCAGGGAAAACTATGTCTTGTTCTAAAGCTCTTTGGGAACCGCTTGCGTAGCCCCACACACCTGGGGGCTGCAGGCTTTCCTGCACTCTTCAGCCTCAAAACCACCCTTTCCCACTTTGCGCCAAGCCAGGCCCAAAACTGGCCATATGTCTGGAGACTGGTCCCACGCCCAAAGAGCCAGCAGGGAAAATTATGCCTTGTTCTAAAGCTCTTTGGGAAACGCTTGCGTAGCCCCACACACCTGGGGGCTGCAGGCTTTCCTGCTGCCTTCAGACTAAAAACCACCCTTTCCCACTTGGCATCGTGCCAGGCACAAAAATGGCCATATTTCTGGAGACTGGTCCCACGCCCAAAGAGCCAGCAGGGAAAACTATGCCTTTTTCTAAAGCTCTTTGGGAACCGCTTGCGTAGCCCCACACACCTGGGGGCTGCAGGCTTTCCTGCTGCCTTCAGCCTCAAAACCACCCTTTTCCACATGGCGTCACGCCAGACACAAAAATGGCCATATGTCCGGAGGCTGGTCCCACGCCCAAAGAGCCAGCAGGGAAAACTATGCCTTGTTCTAAAGCTCTTTGGGAACCGCTTGCGTAGCCCCACATACCTGGGAGCTGCAGGCTTTCCTGCTCTCCCTCAGCCTCAAAAGCACGCTTTACCACTTGGCGCCGCGACAGGCCCAAAAATGGCCATATGTCTGGAGACTGGTTCCACGCCCAAAGAGCCAGCAGGGAAAACTATGCCTTGTTCTAAAGCTCTTTGGGAACCGCTTGCGTAGCCCCACACAAACTGGGGGCTGCAGGCTTTTCTCGCGCTTTCAACCTCAAAACCACCCTTTCTCACTTGGCGCTGCGCCAGGCACAAAAATGGCCATATGTCTGGAGGTTGGTCCCACGCCCAAAGAGCCAGCAGGGAAAACTATGTCTTGTTCTAAAGCTCTTTGGGAACCGCTTGCGTAGCCCCACACACCTGGGGGCTGCAGGCTTTCCTGCTGCCTTCAGCCTCAAAACCACCCTTTCCCACATGGCGCCACGCCAGGCCCAAAAATGGCCATATGTCTGGAGTTTGGTCCCACGCCCAAAGAGCCAGCAGGGAAAACTATGCCTTGTTCTGAAGCTCTTTGGGAACCGCTTGCGTAGCCCCACACACGTGGGGGCTGCAGGCTTTCCTGCTGCCTTCAGCCTCAAAACCACCCTTTTCCACATGGTGCCACGCCAGGCACAAAAATGGCCATATGTCTGGAGGTTGGTCCCACGCCCAAAGAGCCAGCAGGGAAAACTATGCCTTGTTCTAAAGCTCTTTGGGAACCGCTTGCGTAGCCCCACAGACCTGGGGGCTGCAGGCTTTCCTGCTGACTTCAGCCTCAAAACCACCCTTTCCCACTTGGTGCCTCTCCAGGCCCAAATTGGCCATATATCTGGAGACTGGTCCCTTTCCCAAAGAGCCAGCAGGGAAAACTATGCCTTGTTCTAAAGCTCTTTGGGAACCGCTTGCGTAGCCCCACACACCTGGGGGCTGCAGGCTTTCCTGCTGCCTACAGCCTCAAAACAACCCTTTTCCACATGGCGTCACGCCAGGCACAAAAATGGCCATTTGTCTGGAGACTGGTCCCACGCCCAAAGAGCCAGCAGGGAAAACTATGCCTTGTTCTAAAGCTCTTTGGGAACCGCTTGCGTAGCCCCACACACCTGGGGGCTGCAGGCTTTCCTGCTGCCTTCAGCCTCAAAACAACCCTTTCCCACTTGGCGCTGCGCCAGGCCCAAAAATGGCCATATGTCTGGAGAATGGTCCCACGCCCAAAGAGCCAGCAGGGAAAACTATGCCTTGTTCTAAAGCTCTTTGGGAACGGCTTGCGTAGCCCCACACACCTGGGGGCTGCAGGCTTTCCTGCTGCCTTCAGACTCAAAACCACCCTTTCCCGCTTTGCATCGTGCCAGGCACAAAAATGGCCATATTTCTGGAGACTGGTCCCTTTCCCAAAGAGCCAGTAGGGAAAACTATGCCTTGTTCTAAAGCTCTTTGGGAACCGCTTGCGTAGCCCCACACAAACTGGGGGCTGCAGGCTTTCCTGCTGCCTTCAGCCTCAAAACCACCCTTTCCCACTTGGCGCTCCGCCAGGCACAAAAATGGCCATATGTCTGGAGACTGGTCCCACGCCCAAAGAGCCAGCAGGGAAAACTATGCCTTGTTCTAAAGCTCTTTGGGAACCGCTTGCGTAGCCCCACACACCTGGGGGCTGCAGGCTTTCCTGCTGCCTTCAGCGTCAAAACCACCCTTTCCCACTTGGCGCTGCGCCAGGCCCAAAAATGGCCATATGTCTGGAGACTAGTCCCATGCCCAAAGAGCCAGCAGGGAAAACTATGCCTTGTTCTAAAGCTCTTTGGGAACGGCTTGCGTAGCCCCACACACCTGGGGGCTGCAGGCTTTCCTGCTGCCTTCAACCTCAAAAGCACACCATTTCCACATGGCGTCACGCCAGGCCCAAAAATGGCCATATGTCTGGAGACTGGTCCCACGCCCAAAGAGCCAACAGGGAAAACTATGCCTTGTTCTAAAGCTCTTTGGGAACCGCTTGCGTAGCCCCACACACCTGGGGGCTGCAGGCTTTCCTGCTGCCTTCAGCCTCCTAACAACCCTTTCCCACTTGGCGCTGCGCCAGGCCCAAAAATGGCCATATATCTGGAGGTTGGTCTCACGCCCAAAGAGCCAGCAGGGAAAACTATGCCTTGTTCTAAAGCTCTTTGGGAACCGCTTGCGTAGCCCCACACACCTGGGGGCTGCAGGCTTTCCTGCTGCCTTCAGCCTCAAAACCACCCTTTCCCACTTGGCGCCAAACCAGGCACAAAAATGGCCATATGTCTGGAGACTGGTCCCACGCCCAAAGAGCCAGCAGGGAAAACTATGCCTTGTTCTAAAGCTCTTTGGGAACCGCTTGCGTAGCCCCACACACCTGGGGGCTGCAGGCTTTCCTGCTGCCTTCAGCCTCAAAACCACCCTTTCCCACAGGGCGCCGTGCCAGGCACAAAAATGGCCATATATCTGGAGATTGGTTCCACGCCCAAAGAGCCAGCAGGGAAAACTATGCCTTGTTCTAAAGCTCTTTGGGAACCGCTTGCGTAGCCCCACACACCTGGGGGCTGCAGGCTTTCCTGCTGCCTTCAGCCTCAAAACCACCCTTTCCCACATGGCGCCACGCCAGGCACAAAAATGGCCATATGTCTGGAGTTTGGTCCCACGACCAAAGAGCCAGCAGGGAAAACTATGCCTTGTTCTAAAGCTCTTTGGGAACCTCTTGCGTAGCCCCACACACCTGGGGGCTGCAGGCTTTCCTGCTGCCTTCAGCCTCAAAACAACCCTTTCCCACTTGGTGCCTCTCCAGGCCCAAATTGGCCATATATCTGGAGACTGGTCCCCTTCCCAAACAGCCAGCAGGAAAAACTATGCCTTGTTCTAAAGCTCTTTGGGAACCGCTTGCGTAGCCCCACAGACCTGGGGGCTGCAGGCTTTCCTGCTGCCTTCAGCCTCAAAACCACCCTTTCCCACTTGGCGACGTGCCAGGCACAAAAATGGCCATATATCTGGAGATTGGTTCCACGCCCAAAGAGCCAGCAGGGAAAACTATGCCTTGTTCTAAAGCTCTTTGGGAACCTCTTGCGTAGCCCCACACACCTGGGGGCTGCAGGCTTTCCTGCTGCCTTCAGCCTCAAAACCACCCTTTCCCACTTGGCGACGTGCCAGGCACAAAAATGGCCATATATCTGGAGATTGGTTCCACGCCCAAGGAGCCAGCAGGGAAAACTATGCCTTGTTCTAAAGCTCTTTGGGAACCTCTTGCGTAGCCCCACACACCTGGGGGCTGCAGGCTTTCCTGCTGCCTTCAGACTCAAAACCACCCTTTCCCGCTTCGTATCGTGCCAGGCACAAAAATGGCCATATGTCTGGAGTTTGGTCCCACGACCAAAGAGCCAGCAGGGAAAACTATGCCTTGTTCTAAATCTCTTTGGGAACCGCTTGCATAGCCCCACACACCTGGGGGCTGCAGGCTTTCCTGCTGCCTTCAGCCTCAAAACCACCCTTTCCCACTTGGCCCCGCGCCAGGCCCAAAAATGGCCATATGTCTGGAGACTGGTCCCACGCCCAAAGAGCCAGCAGGGAAAACTATGCCTTGTTCTAAAGCTCTTTGGGAACCGCTTGCGTAGCCCCACAGACCTGGGGGCTGCAGGCTTTCCTGCTGCCTTCAGCCTCAAAACCACCCTTTTCCACATGGCGTCACGCCAGGCACAAAAATGGCCATATGTCTGGAGACTGGTCCCACGCCCAAAGAGCCAGCAGGGAAAACTATGCCTTGTTCTAAAGCTCTTTGGGAACCGCTTGCGTAGCCCCACACACCTGCGGGCTGCAGGCTTTCCTGCTGCCTTCAGCCTCAAAACCACCCTTTCCCACTTGGCATCACGCCAGGCCCAAAAATGGCCATATGTCTGGAGTTTGGTCCCACGCCCAAAGAGCCAGCAGGGAAAACTATGCCTTGTTCTAAAGCTCTTTGGGAACCGCTTGCGTAGCCCCACACACCTGGGGGCTGCAGGCTTTCCTGCTGCCTTCAGCCTCAAAACAACCCTTTCCCACTTGGCGCTGCGCCAGGCCCAAAAATGGCCATATGTCTGGAGGTTGGTCCCACGCCCAAAGAGCCAGCAGGGAAAAATATGCCTTGTTCTAAAGCTCTTTGGGAACCGCTTGCGTAGCCCCACACACCTGGGGGCTGCAGGCTTTCCTGCTGCCTTCAGCCTCAAAACCACCCTTTCCCACATGGCGCCACGCCAGGCACAAAAATGGCCATATGTCTGGAGTTTGGTCCCACGACCAAAGAGCCAGCAGGGAAAACTATGCCTTGTTCTAAAGCTCTTTGGGAACCTCTTGCGTAGCCCCACACACCTGGGGGCTGCAGGCTTTCCTGCTGCCTTCAGCCTCAAAACCACCCTTTCCCACTTGGCCCTGCATCAAGTCCAAAAATGGCCATATGTCTGGAGACTGGTCCCTTTCCCAAAGAGCCAGCAGGGAAAACTATGCCTTGTTCTAAAGCTCTTTGGGAACCGCTTGCGTAGCCCCACACACCTGGGGGCTGCAGGCTTTCCTGCTCTCTTCAGCCTCAAAACAACCCTTTCCCACTTGGCGCTGCGCCAGGCCCAAAAATGGCCATATGTCTGGAGACTGGTCCCACGCCCAAAGAGCCAGCAGGGAAAACTATGCCTTGTTCTAAAGCTCTTTGGGAACCGCTTGCGTACCCCACACACCTGGGGGCTGCAGGCTTTCCTGCTGCCTTCAGCCTCAAAACCACCCTTTTCCACATGGCGCCACGCCAGGCACAAAAATGGCCATATGTCTGGAGGTTGGTGCCACGCCCAAAGAGCCAGCAGGGAAAACTATGCCTTGTTCTAAAGCTCTTTGGGAACCGCTTGCGTAGCCCCACACACCTGGGGGCTGCAGGCTTTCCTGCTCTCTTCAGCCTCAAAACAACCCTTTCCCACTTGGCGCTGCGCCAGGCCCAAAAATGGCCATATGTCTGGAGACTGGTCCCATGCCCAAAGAGCCAGCAGGGAAAACTATGCCTTGTTCTAAAGCTCTTTGGGAACCGCTTGCGTAGCCCCACGCACCTGGGGGCTGCAGGCTTTCCTGCTGCCTTCAGCCTCAAAACCACCCTTTCCCACATGGCATCACGCCAGGCCCAAAAATGGCCATATGTCTGGAGGTTGGTGCCACGCCCAAAGAGCCAGCAGGGAAAACTATGCCTTGTTCTAAAGCTCTTTGGGAACCGCTTGCGTAGCCCGACACACCTGGGGGCTGCAGGCTTTCCTGCTGCCTTCAGCCTCAAAACAACCCTTTCCCACTTGGTGCCTCTCCAGGCCCAAATTGGCCATATATCTGGAGACTGGTCCCACGCCCAAAGAGCCAGCAGGGAAAACTATGCCTTGTTCTAAAGCTCTTTGGGAACCGCTTGCGTAGCCCCACACACCTGCGGGCTGCAGGCTTTCCTGCTGCCTTCAGCCTCAAAACCACCCTTTCCCACATGGCACTCCGCCAGGCA
The DNA here is from genome assembly GCF_963924245.1 of Chroicocephalus ridibundus. Taxonomy (NCBI): domain Eukaryota; kingdom Metazoa; phylum Chordata; class Aves; order Charadriiformes; family Laridae; genus Chroicocephalus; species Chroicocephalus ridibundus. The sequence goes on from NW_026961270.1 coordinate 97,212, forward strand.
CAAAAATGGCCATATGTCTGGAGACTGGTCCCACGCCCAAAGAGCCAGCAGGGAAAACTATGCCTTGTTCTAAAGCTCTCTGGGAACCGCTTGCGTAGCCCCACACACCTGGGGGCTGCAGGCTTTCCTGCTCTCTTCAGCCTCAAAACCACCCTTTCCCACTTGGTGCCATGCCAGGCCCAAAAATGGCCATATGTCTGGAGGTTGGTCCCACGCCTAAAGAGGCAGCAGGGAAAACTATGCCTTGTTCTAAAGCTCTTTGGGAACCTCTTGCGTAGCCCCACACACCTGGGGGCTGCAGGCTTTCCTGCTCTCTTCAGCCTCAAAACCACCCTTTCCCACTTGGCGCCAAGCCAGGCCCAAAAATGGCCATATGTCTGGAGACTGGTCCCACGCCTAAAGAGGCAGCAGGGAAAACTATGCCTTGTTCTAAAGCTCTTTGGGAACCGCTTGCGTAGCCCCACACACCTGGGGGCTGCAGGCTTTCCTGCTGCCTTCAGCCTCAAAACCACCCTTTCCTACTTGGCGCTGCGCCAGGCCCAAAAATGGCCATATATCTGGAGACTGGTCCCACGCCCAAAGAGCCAGCAGGGAAAACTATGCCTTGTTCTAAAGCTCTTTGGGAACCGCTTGCGTAGCCCCACACACCTGGGGGCTGCAGGCTTTCCTGGTGTCTTCAGCCTCAAAAGAAACCTTTCGCCATTGGCGCCCCGCCAGGCCCAAAAATGGCCATATGTCTGAAGATTGGTCCCACGCCCAAAGAGCCAGCAGGGAAAACTATGCCTTGTTCTAAAGCTCTTTGGGAACCGCTTGCGTAGCCCCACACACCTGGGGGCTGCAGGCTTTCCTGCTGCCTTCAGACTCAAAACCACCCTTTCCCACTTGGTGCTGCGCCAGGCCCAAAAATGGCCATATGTCTGGAGACTGGTCCCACGCCCAAAGAGCCAGCAGGGAAAACTATGCCTTGTTCTAAAGCTCTTTGGGAACCGCTTGCGTAGCCCCACACACCTGGGGGCTGCAGGCTTTCCTGCTGCCTTCAGCCTCAAAACCACCCTTTTCCACATGGCGTCACGCCAGGCACAAAAATGGCCATATGTCTGGAGACTGGTCCCACGCTCAAAGAGCCAGCAGGGAAAACTATGCCTTGTTCTAAAGCTCTTTGGGAACCGCTTGCGTAGCCCCACATACCTGGGAGCTGCAGGCTTTCCTGCTCTCCCTCAGCCTCAAAAGCACGCTTTCCCACTTGGCGCCGCACCAGGCCCAAAAATGGCCATATGTCTGGAGATTGGTCCCACGCCCAAAGAGCCAGCAGGGAAAACTATGTCTTGTTCTAAAGCTCTTTGGGAACCGCTTGCGTAGCCCCACACACCTGCGGGCTGCAGGCTTTCCTGCTGCCTTCAGCCTCAAAACCACCCTTTCCCACATGGCATCACGCCAGGCCCAAAAATGGCCATATGTCTGGAGGTTGGTGCCACGCCCAAAGAGCCAGCAGGGAAAACTATGCCTTGTTCTAAAGCTCTTTGGGAACCGCTTGCGTAGCCCGACACACCTGGGGGCTGCAGGCTTTCCTGCTGCCTTCAGCCTCAAAAGAACCCTTTCCCACTTGGTGCCTCTCCAGGCCCAAATTGGCCATATATCTGGAGACTGGTCCCCTTCCCAAACAGCCAGCAGGAAAAGCTATGCCTTGTTCTAAAGCTCTTTGGGAACCGCTTGCGTAGCCCCACAGACCTGGGGGCTGCAGGCTTTCCTGCTGCCTTCAGCCTCAAAACCACCCTTTCCCACTTGGCGACGTGCCAGGCACAAAAATGGCCATATATCTGGAGATTGGTTCCACGCCCAAGGAGCCAGCAGGGAAAACTATGCCTTGTACTAAAGCTCTTTGGGAACCGCTTGCGTAGCCCCAGAGACGTGGGGGCTGCAGGCTTTCCTGCTGCCTTCAGCCTCAAAACCACCCTTTCCCACATGGCACTCCGCCAGGCACAAAAATGGCCATATGTCTGGAAGTTGGTCCCACGCCCAAAGAGCCAGAAGGGAAAACTATGCCTTGTTCTAAAGCTCTTTGGGAACCGCTTGCGTAGCCCCACACACCTGGGGTTCTGCAGGCTTTCCTGGGGCCTTCAGCCTCAAAACAACCCTTTCCAACTTGGCGCCGCGCCAGGCCCAAAAATGGCCATATGTCTGGAGACTGGTCCCACGCCCAAAGAGCCAGCAGGGAAAACTATGCCTTGTTCTAAAGCTCTTTGGGAACTGCTTGCGTAGTCCCACAGACCTGGGGGCTGCAGGCTTTCCTGCTGCCTTCAGCCTTAAAACCACCCTTTCCCACATGGCACTCCGCCAGGCACAAAAATGGCCATATGTCTGGAGACTGGTCCCACGCCCAAAGAGCCAGCAGGGAAAACTATGCCTTGTTCTAAAGCTCTTTGGGAACTGCTTGCGTAGCCCCACACACCTGGGGGCTGCAGGCTTTCCTGCTGCCTTCAGCCTCAAAACCACCCTTTTCCACATGGCGCCACGCCAGGCACAAAAATGGCCATATATCTGGAGATTGGTTCCACGCCCAAAGAGCCAGCAGGGAAAACTATGCCTTGTTCTAAAGCTCTTTGGGAACCGCTTGCGTAGCCCCAGAGACCTGGGGGCTGCAGGCTTTCCTGCTGCCTTCAGCCTCAAAACCACCCTTTCCCACTTGGCGCCGTGCCAGGCACAAAAATGGCCATATGTCTGGAAGTTGGTCCCACGCCCAAAGAGCCAGCAGGGAAAACTATGTCTTGTTCTAAAGCTCTTTGGGAACCGCTTGCGTAGCCCCACACACCTGGGGGCTGCACTTGGCGCCGCGCCAGGCCCAAAAATGGCCATATGTCTGGAGACTGGTCCCACGCCCAAAGAGCCAGCAGGGAAAACTATGCCTTGTTCTAAAGCTCTTTGGGAACGGCTTGCGTAGCCCCACACACCTGGGGGCTGCAGGCTTTCCTGCTGCCTTCAGCCTCAAAACCACCCTTTCCCACTTGGCCCCGCGCCAGGCACAAAAATGGCCGTATTTCTGGAGACTGGTCCCTTTCCCAAAGAGCCAGCAGGGAAAACTATGCCTCGTTCTAAAGCTCTTTGGGAACCGCTTGCGTAGCCCCACACACCTGGGGGCTGCAGGCTTTCCTGCTGCCTTCAGCCTCAAAACCACCCTTTCCCACTTGGCCCCGCGCCAGGCACAAAAATGGCCATATGTCTGGAGACTGGTCCCACGCTCAAAGAGCCAGCAGGGAAAACTATGCCTTGTTCTAAAGCTCTTTGGGAACCGCTTGCGTAGCCCCACACACCTGGGGGCTGCAGGCTTTCCTGCTGCCTTCAGCCTCAAAACCACCCTTTCCCACTTGGCGCCGCGCCAGGCCCCAAAATGGCCATATGGCTGGAGACTGGTCCCACGCCCAAAGAGCCAGCAGGGAAAACTATGCCTTGTTCTAAAGCTCTTTGGGAAACGCTTGCGTAGCCCCACACACCTGGGGGCTGCAGGCTTTCCTGCTGCCTTCAGACTCAAAACCACCCTTTCCCACTTGGCGCCGCGCCAGGCACAAAAATGGCCATATGGCTGGAGACTGGTCCCACGCCCAAAGAGCCAGCACGGAAAACTATGCCTTGTTCTAAAGCTCTTTGGGAACCGTTTGCGTAGCCCGACACACCTGGGGGCTGCAGGCTTTCCTGCTGCCTTCAGCCTCAAAAGCACCCTTTCCTACTTGGCATCGCGCCAGGCCCAAAAATGGCCATATGTCTGGAGACTGGTCCCACGCCCAAAGAGCCAGCACGGAAAACTATGCCTTGTTCTAAAGCTCTTTTGGAACCGCTTGCGTAGCCCCACAGACCTGGGGGCTGCAGGCTTTCCTGCTGCCTTCAGACTCAAAACCACCCTTTCCCACTTGGCGCCGCGCCACGCCCAAAAATGGCCATATGGCTGGAGACTGGTCCCACGCCCAAAGAGCCAGCAGGGAAAACTATGCCTTGTTCTAAAGCTCTTTGGGAACCGTTTGCGTAGCCCGACACACCTGGGGGCTGCAGGCTTTCCTGCTGCCTTCAGCCTCAAAAGCACCCTTTCCTACTTGGCATCGCGCCAGGCCCAAAAATGGCCATATGTCTGGAGACTGGTCCCACGCCCAAAGAGCCAGCACGGAAAACTATGCCTTGTTCTAAAGCTCTTTTGGAACCGCTTGCGTAGCCCCACAGACCTGGGGGCTGCAGGCTTTCCTGCTGCCTTCAGACTCAAAACCACCCTTTCCTACTTGGCGCTCCGCCAGGCCCAAAAATGGCCATATGTCTGGAGTTTGGTCCCACGCCCAAAGAGCCAGCAGGGAAAAGTATGCCTTGTTCTAAAGCTCTTTGGGAACCGCTTGCGTAGCCCCACACACCTGGGGGCTGCAGGCTTTCCTGCTGCCTTCAGCCTCAAAACCACCCTTTTCCACATGGCGTCACGCAGGCACAAAAAAGGCCATATGTCTGGAGACTGGTCCCACGCCCAAAGAGCCAGCAGGGAAAACTATGCCTTTTTCTAAAGCTCTTTGGGAACCGCTTGCGTAGCCCCACACACCTGGGGGCTGCAGGCTTTCCTGCTGCCTTCAGCCTCAAAAGAACCCTTTCCCACTTGGCGCTGCGCCAGGCCCAAAAATGGCCATATATCTGAAGATTGGTCCCACGCCCAAAGAGCCAGCAGGGAAAACTATGCCTTGTTCTAAAGCTCTTTGGGAACCGCTTGCGTAGCCCCACACACCTGGGGGCTGCAGGCTTTCCTGCTGCCTTCAGACTCAAAACCACACTTTCCCACTTGGCGCCGCGCCAGGCCCAAAAATGGCCATATGTCTGGAGACTGGTCCCACGCCCAAAGAGCCAGCACGGAAAACTATGCCTTGTTCTAAAGCTCTTTGGGAACCGTTTGCGTAGCCCAACACACCTGGGGGCTGCAGGCTTTCCTGCTGCCTTCAGACTCAAAACCACCCTTTCCTACTTGGCATCGCGCCAGGCCCAAAAATGGCCATATGTCTGGAGACTGGTCCCACGCCCAAAGAGCCAGCATGGAAAACTATGCCTTGTTCTAAAGCTCTTTTGGAACCGCTTGCGTAGCCCCACAGACCTGGGGGCTGCAGGCTTTCCTGCTGCCTTCAGACTCAAAACCACCCTTTCCCAAATGGCGCCACGCCAGGCCCAAAAATGGCCATATGTCTGGAGTTTGGTCCCACGCCCAAAGAACCAGCAGGTAAAACTATGCCTTGTTCTAAAGCTCTTTGGGAACGGCTTGCGTAGCCCCACACACCTGGGGGCTGCAGGCTTTCCTGCTGCCTTCAGACTCAAAACCACCCTTTCCCACTTGGCATCCTGCCAGGCCCAAAAATGGCCATATTTCTGGAGACTGGTCCCACGCCCAAAGAGCCAGCACGGAAAACTATGCCTTGTTCTAAAGCTCTTTGGGAACCGTTTGCGTAGCCCGACACACCTGGGGGCTGCAGGCTTTCCTGCTGCCTTCAGCCTCAAAAGCACCCTTTCCTACTTGGCATCGCGCCAGGCCCAAAAATGGCCATATGTCTGGAGACTGGTCCCACGCCCAAAGAGCCAGCAGGGAAAAGTATGCCTTGTTCTAAAGCTCTTTGGGAACCGCTTGCGTAGCCCCACACACCTGGGGGCTGCAGGCTTTCCTGCTGCCTTCAGCCTCAAAACCACCCTTTTCCACATGGCGTCACGCAGGCACAAAAAAGGCCATATGTCTGGAGACTGGTCCCACGCCCAAAGAGCCAGCAGGGAAAACTATGCCTTTTTCT
>NW_026961271.1:0-23725 GCF_963924245.1 Chroicocephalus ridibundus
CCCCCAACTCTCACTGCCACCACCATGGCCACGGTGCCATCCCCATGACCCCAGTGAATCTCCCCCCCCCCGCCATGGCCACAGTGACCCCTGACTCTCACTGCCACCACCCCCCCCCCCCCCCAACCCGCGGTGCCCCCCGTGCCCACGCTGCCACCGGTGCCTGCAGCCCCCCCCGTGCCCATGGTGACGCCCCGTGCCCTCGATGATGCCTGTGGCCACGGTGACCCCCACGCTGGCGGTGACATCCATGCCCATGGTAATGCCAGCCGTGCTGGGGGGGGGGGGAAAAAAACGGACGGGGGGGGACACACCAGCCGGACCCGGGGGCGGGGGGGGGGGGGGTCAGCGTGCCCACGGGGGTCCCGGTCCCGCAGGCCGGCCGGGAATACTCCCCCGCCGCCACCACCTCGGAGAACGGCGGGGGCAAGAGGAAGCAGAAGGAGAAGGAGCTGGACGAGCTGAAGAAGGAGGTCAACTTGGTGAGGAGGGGACCCGGGGGGGGCGGGGGGGGGGGGAGGGTGGCCCGGGGACACAGTGTCACCCCAGGCGGGGTGACGCGGGTGACGTGTGCCCGGCAGGATGACCACAAGCTGTCCCTGGATGAGCTGGGCAGGAAGTACCAGGTGGATCTGTCCCGGGTGAGATGTCCCCACGGGCCACCCTCGGGACGCCAGCGTCCCTCCTGTCCCCGGGGGTGACACCCACCCGTGTCCCCTGTCCCCTTCCAGTGTCCTGCATCCCTCCTGTCCCTGGGGGTGACAAGCACCCGTGTCCCCTGTCCCCTCCCAGTGTCCTGCATCCCTCCTGTTCCCGGGGGTGACAAGCACCCATGTCCCCTGTCCCCTCCCAGTGTCCTGCATCCCTTCTGTCCCCAGGGGTGACACCCACCCGTGTCCCCTGTCCCCTCCCAGTGTCCTGCATCCCTCCTGTCCCCGGGGGTGACACCCACCCGTGTCCCCTGTCCCCTCCCAGTGTCCTGCATCCCTCCTGTCCCCGGGGGTGACACCCACCCGTGTCCCCTGTCCCCTCCCAGTGTCCTGCATCCCTTCTGTCCCCGGGGGTGACACCCACCCGCGTCCCCTGTCCCCTTCCAGTGTCCTGCATCCCTTCTGTCCCTGGGGGTGACACCCACCCGCGTCCCCTGTCCCCTTCCAGTGTCCTGCATCCCTTCTGTCCCTGGGGGTGACACCCACCCATGTCTCCTGTCCCCTCAGTGTCCTGCATCCCTCCTGTTCCCCGGGGGTGACACGCACCCGTGTCCCTGGCTGTGCCCCCTGTCCCCTCCTGTCCCCATGGGTGACACCCACCCGTGTCCCCTGTCCCCTCCCAGTGTCCTGCATCCCTTCTGTCCCCGGGGGTGACACCCACCCGCGTCCCCTGTCCCCTTCCAGTGTCCTGCATCCCTTCTGTCCCTGGGGGTGACACCCACCCGCGTCCCCTGTCCCCTTCCAGTGTCCTGCATCCCTTCTGTCCCCTTGGGTGACACCCACCCGCGTCCCCTGTCCCCTTCCAGTGTCCTGCATCCCTTCTGTCCCTGGGGGTGACACCCACCCATGTCTCCTGTCCCCTCAGTGTCCTGCATCCCTCCTGTTCCCGGGGGTGACACGCACCCGTGTCCCTGGCTGTGCCCCCTGTCCCCTCCTGTCCCCATGGGTGACACCCACCCGTGTCCCCTGTCCCCTTCCAGTGTCCTGCATCCCTCCTGTCCTGTGGGTGACACCCACCTGTGTCCCCTCCCAGTGTCCCACATCCCTCCTGTCCCTGGGGGTGACACCCACCCATGTCCCCTGGCTGTGTCCCCTGTCCCCTCCTGTCCCCATGGGTGACATCCACCCATGTCCCCTGTCCCCTCCCAGTGTCCCACATCCCTCCTGTCCCTGGGGGTGACACCCACCCATGTCCGCGGGCTGTGTCCCCTGTCCCCTCCTGTCCCCATGGGTGACATCCACCCATGTCCCCTGTCCCATCCCAACGTCCTGCATCCCTCCTGTCCCCTTGGGTGACACCCACCTGTGTCCCCTGGCTGTGCCCCTGTCCCCTCCTGTCCCCATGGGTGACACCCACCCGTGTCCCCTCCCAGCGTCCTGCATCCCTCCTGTCCCCTTGGGTGACACCCACCCGTGTCCCGTGGCTGTGCCCCTGTCCCCTCCTGTCCCCTTGGGTGACATCCACCCGTGTCCCCTGTCCCCTCAGTGTCCTGCATCCCTGCTGTCCCCGGGGGCGACACCCACCCATGTCCCCTGTCCCCTCAGTGTCCTGCATCCCTCCTGTCCCCTGGCTGTTCCCCTGTCCCCTCCTATCCCCTTGGGTGACACCCACCCGTGTCCCCTGTCCCCTTCCAGCGTCCTGCATCCCTCCTGTCCCCTTGGGTGACACCCACCCGCGTCCCCTGGCTGTGCCCCCTGTCCCCGTGTGTCCCCCTGGCCATGCCCCCCCGCCCATCATGCCCCCCCCCCATGTCCCCAGGCCACCCTGGCCATATCCCCCTGCCCTCCTGGACCCACAGCCTGTCCCCCCCCCCACCCCGGGGTGTCCCCCCCCAACCCCGGGGTGCCAGGTGGCAGCATATGTGTGTGTGTGTGCCCCCCCCCCCACCCAGGGCCTGACCAACGCGCGGGCGGCCGAGATCCTGGTGCAGGACGGGCCCAACGCCCTGACGCCCCCCCCCCACCACCCCCGAGTGGGTCAAGTTCTGCCGCCAGCTCTTCGGGGGCTTCTCCATCCTCCTCTGGATCGGCGCCATCCTCTGCTTCCTGGCCTACGGCATCCAGGCCGCCATGGAGGACGAGCCCTCCAACGACAACGTGAGGGCACGCGGCACTGGGGGCTTTGGCGGTGGGGGGGGGGACAGGACGGGACGCGGGCACAGGCATCGCAGGGACACGGGTATCGTGGGGTGTGGAGGGTGGTGGGGGGACACGGGCATCGTGGGGACACGGGCATCACGGGGGGGGCACGGGAATTGTGGGGACAGGGGCATCCCGGGGTGTGGAGGGGTGGGGGGGGGGACGGACATGGGCATCATGGGGACATGGGCATTGCAGGGGGCACGGGCATCACGGGGGGGGCACGGGAATTGTGGGGACAGGGGCATCCCGGGGTGTGGAGGGGTGGGGGGACACATGGGCATCGTGGGGACATGGACATCATGGGGACATGGGCATTGCAGGGGGCACAGGCATCACGGGGGGGCACGGGCATTGTGGGGACAGGGGCATTGGGTGGCACGCAGGCATCGTGGGGGACACACGGGCATCATGGGGACACGGGCATTGGGGGGGGCACAGGCATTGTGGGGGACACACGGGCATCATGGGGACACGGGCATTGGGGGGGGCACAGGCATCGTGGGGGACACACGGGCATCATGGGGACACGGGCATTGGGGGGGGCACAGGCATTGTGGGGGGGGACATGGGCATTGCAGGGACACAGGCATCGCGGGGGGGACACAGGCATTGCAGGGACACGGGCATGGCGGGGGGGACAGGGGCATCGTGGGGACACGGGCATCGTGGGGGGGGGACATGGGCATTGTGGGGACAGGGGCATGGGGGGGGCACAGGCATCACGGGGACACGGGCATCGCAGGGTGCAGAGGGACGGGGGGGACACGGGCATCACGGGGACATGGGCATCGTGGGGGGCACGGGCATTGTGGGGACAGGGGCATTGTTGGGGGGGACACACGGGCATCATGGGGACACGGGCATGGGGGGCGCACAGGCATTGGGGGGGGACATGGACATTGCAGGGACACAGGCATCGTGGGGGGGACACGGGCATCGTGGGGACACAGGCATGGGGGGGGCACAGGCATCACGGGGACAGGGGCATCGTGGGGGGGACAGGGGCATCGTGGGGACATGGGCATTGTGGGGACAGGGGCATGGGGGGGCACAGGCATCACGGGGACACGGGCATCGTGGGGACACAGGCATTGGGGGGGACAGGGGCATCGTGGGGGGGACACGGGCATTGTGGGGACACGGGCATTGTGGGGACAGGGGCATGGGGGGGCACAGGCATCATGGGGACACGGGCATCGCGGGGTGCGGAGGGGCGGGGGGGGGGCACGGGCATCACGGGGACATGGGCCTCGCAGGGGGGACATGGGCACCGTGGGGACACGGGCATCGTGGGGTCCATGAGCACCCTGTGGGGGGGGCATCGCAGGGGGGCACGGACATGGCGGGGGCACGGGCACCCCGGGGGGCACAAGGTTGCTGGGGGGGGGGGGTCAACTTGCCGTGTGCCCGTCTGTGGGGCAGCGTGGGCACAGGCACATGTCCCCCCCGCCCCGTGTGTCCCCCCCCCCCCACGGTGCCAGCTCTTGAGGGATCCAGATTTGGGCATCAAATGGGCCTGGCTGGTGTGGGGGTCCCCACACTGTGCCGGGGGGGGGGGGGGGGTGTCACTTGGGGTGGGGGGGGGCGTCCCACGCTGCACCCCGGGGTGCTGAGATGCCACCTGGGTCCCAGCTGTACCTGGGGGTGGTGCTGGCCGCCGTCGTCATCGTCACCGGCTGCTTCTCCTACTACCAAGAGGCCAAAAGCTCCAAGATCATGGATTCCTTCAAGAACATGGTGCCCCAGGTAGGACCCCCCCCCCGGGGGCGGGGTGGGGGGGGGGTACCCAGCGTGGTTGGGGTGGGGTGTCCCGGGTGGGGGTGAGGGTACCCGGGCGTCCCTCAGAGTGCCCTGCACCCCGGCAGCAAGCGCTGGTGATCCGGGAGGGCGAGAAGATCCAGATCAACGCCGAGAACGTGGTGGTGGGCGACCTGGTGGAGGTGAAGGGGGGGGACCGGGTGCCCGCCGACATGCGCATCATCTCCTCCCACGGTTGCAAGGTGAGCGGGCACCGGGGGGGGGCACCGGCGCTGGCACTGGGTGGGCTCCAGGACTGGTGTGGTTTGGGTGGTGGGACTGGTATTGGGTGGGCAGCAGAGCGTGGAGAGTCATGGTGACATGGGGTGGGCACCATTGGTGGCATGGGATGGGCACTGGTGGCGACATGGGGTGGGCACCGGGACTGGCACGGGGTGGGTGCTGGTGGTGGCATGGGGTGGGCACCGGGACTGGTGTGGTTTGGGCGGTGGGACTGGTATTGGGTGGGCACCAGAGGGTGGGCACTGGTGGTGACATGGGGTGGGCACCAGAGAGTGGAGAGTCATGGTGACGTGGGGTGGGCACCGGTGGTGACATGGGGTGGACACCAGGACTGGTGTGGGGTGGGCACTAGAGGGTGGAGAGTCATGGTGACATGGGGTGGGCACCGGTGGTGGCATGAGGTGGGCACCAGGACTGGTGTGGTTTGGGTGGTGGGACTGGTATTGGGTGGGCACCAGAGGGTGGGCACTGGTGGTGACATGGGATGGACACTGGGACTGGCACGGGGTGGGTGCTGGTGGTGGCACAGGGTGGGCTCCAGGACTGGGGTGGGGTGGGCACTGGTGGTGGCATGGGGTGGGCTCCAGGACTGGTGTGGTTTGGGTGGTGGGACTGGTATTGGGTGGGCACCAGAGGGTGGAGAGTCATGGTGATGTGGGGTGGGCACTGGGGCTGGCATGGGATGGGCACTGGTGGTGACATGGGATGGACACCAGGACTGGCAGGGGGTGGGTGCTGGTGGTGGCACGGGATGGGCACTGGGACTGGTGTGGTTTGGGTGGTGGGACTGGTATTGGGTGGGCAGCAGAGTGTGGAGAGTCATGGTGACATGGGGTGGGCACCATTGGTGGCATGGGATGGGCACTGGTGGCGACATGGGGTGGGCACCGGGACTGGCACGGGGTGGGTGCTGGTGGTGGCATGGGGTGGGCACCGGGACTGGTGTGGTTTGGGCGGTGGGACTGGTATTGGGTGGGCACCAGAGGGTGGGCACTGGTGGTGACATGGGGTGGGCACCAGAGAGTGGAGAGTCATGGTGACGTGGGGTGGGCACCGGTGGTGACATGGGGTGGACACCAGGACTGGTGTGGGGTGGGCACTAGAGGGTGGAGAGTCATGGTGACGTGGGGTGGGCACCGGTGGTGACATGGGGTGGACACCACACTGGTATGGGGTGGGCACTAGAGGGTGGAGAGTCATGGTGACATGGGGTGGGCACCGGTGGTGGCATGAGGTGGGCACCAGGACTGGTGTGGTTTGGGTGGTGGGACTGGTATTGGGTGGGCACCAGAGGGTGGGCACTGGTGGTGACATGGGATGGACACTGGGACTGGCACGGGGTGGGTGCTGGTGGTGGCACAGGGTGGGCTCCAGGACTGGGGTGGGGTGGGCACTGGTGGTGGCATGGGGTGGGCTCCAGGACTGGTGTGGTTTGGGTGGTGGGACTGGTATTGGGTGGGCACCAGAGGGTGGAGAGTCATGGTGACGTGGGGTGGGCACTGGGGCTGGCATGGGATGGGCACTGGTGGTGACATGGGACAGACACCAGGACTGGCACGGGGTGGGTGCTGGTGGTGGCATGGGATGGGCACTGGGACTGGTGTGGTTTGGGCGGTGGGACTGGTATTGGGTGGGCACCAGAGGGTGGAGAGTCATGGTGGCATGGGATGGGCACTGGTGGTGACATGGGATGGACACCAGGACTGGCACGGGGTGGGTGCTGGTGGTGGCACGGGGTGGGCACCGGGACTGGTGTGGTTTGGGTGGTGGGACTGGTATTGGGTGGGCACTGGTGGTGACATGGGGTGGGCTCCAGGAGTGACACAGGGCGAGGACCGCCATGGCACTGGTGGTGACATGGGACGGGCACTGAGTGGGCACCGGGGGGGTGGCAGGGGGTGGGCTGCAGAGGTGGCACGGTCCAGGCGTGGGACCAGCGTGGGGTGGGCGCTGGGACCGGTACGGTGGAGGTACCATGACTTCCATAGGGTGGGCAGCGGGGCCGGTGTGGGGACGGGGCGGTGGTGGTGGGGGGGGGGGTCCATCCGAGCCTGGCGGTGCGCCCCCCCCTTGCCCTGGCACACCCCCCACCACCACCACCACCACCCCCCCCGCCCCGTGCCCAGGTGGACAACTCCTCGCTGACGGGGGAGTCGGAGCCGCAGACGCGGTCGCCCGAGTTCACCCACGAGAACCCGCTGGAGACCCGCAACATCTGCTTCTTCTCCACCAACTGCGTGGAAGGTGGGTGCCGGGGTGGGGTGGGGGGGCGGTGAGGGTTGGGGGGGGGAAGGGGGATTGGGGGGGGGGAAGGTCCTGGGTGCCCCGCGTCGCCCCGACCCCGCCGCCCCGTCCCACCCAGGCACCGCCCGCGGCATCGTCATCTCCACGGGGGACCGGACGGTGATGGGGCGCATCGCCTCGCTGGCCTCGGGGCTGGAGGTGGGGCGCACCCCCATCGCCATGGAGATCGAGCACTTCATCCGCCTCATCACGGGCGTGGCCGTCTTCCTCGGCCTCTCCTTCTTCATCCTCTCCCTCATCCTGGGCTACACCTGGCTGGAGGCCGTCATCTTCCTCATCGGCATCATCGTGGCCAACGTCCCCGAGGGGCTGCTGGCCACCGTCACCGTAAGGGGGGAGGGAAGGGGAGGGGTGGGATGGGGCGGGGAGGGCGCTGGTTTCGCTGGGAGGGAGGCGGTGAGCACTGGTTCTACTGGGAGGGAGGCGGCGGGCACTCGTTCGACTGGGAAGGTGCACTGGTGGCACCGGTTCTACTGGGAGGAAGGTGGTGGGCACTGGTTGTGCTGGGAAGATGCAATGAGGGCACTGGTTCTACTGGGAAGGTGCAGTGGGGGCACTGGTTCTATTGGGAGGGAGGTGGTGGGCACTGGTTTTGCTGGGAAGATGTAGTGAGGACCACTGGTTCTACTGGGAAGATGCACTGGTGGCACTGGTTCTACTGGGAAGATGCACTGGTGGCACTGGTTCTACTGGGAAGATGCAATGAGGGCACTGGTTCTACTGGGAGGGAGGTGGTGGGCACTGGTTTTGCTGGGAAGATGTAGTGAGGACCACTGGTTCTACTGGGAAGATGCAATGAGGGCACTGGTTCTACTGGGAAGATGCAATGAGGGCACTGGTTCTACTGGGAATGCGTAGAGGGGGCACTGGTTCTACTGGGAGGGAGGTGGTGGGCACTGGTTTTGCTGGGAAGAGGTAGTGGGGGCCACTGATTCTACTGGGAGGGAGGTGGGGGGCACTGGTTCTACTGGGAAGTTGCAGTGGGGGCACTGGTTCTACTGGGAGGGAGGTGGTTGGTGCTGGTTTTGCTTGGGAAGAGGTAGTGGGGGCCACTGGTTCTACTGGGAGGAAGGTGGTGGGCACTGGTTCTACTGGGAAGATGCAGTGAGGACACTGGTTCTACGGGGAAAGTGTAGAGGGGGCACTGGTTCTACTGGGAGGAAGGTGGTTGGCACTGGTTTTGCTGGGAAGGCGCACTGGTGGCACTGGTTCTACTGGGAGGAAGATGGTAGGCACTGGTTCTACTGGGAAGTTGCAGTGGGGGCACTGGTTCCACTGGGAGGAAGGTGGTGGGCACTGGTTTTGCTGGGAAGGCGCACTGGTGGCACCGGTTCTACTGGGAGGGAGCCGGTGGGCACTGGTTCCACTGGGAGGGAGCTGGTGGGCACTGGTTCCACTGGGAGGAAGGTGGTAGGCACTGGTTCCACTGGGAGGGAGCCGGTGGGCACTGGTTCCACTGGGAGGAAGGTGGTAGGCACTGGTTCCACTGGGAGGGAGCCGGTGGGCACTGGTTCTACTGGGAGGAAGGTGGTGGGCACTGGTTTTGCTGGGAAGGCGCACTGGTGGCACCGGTTCTACTGGGAGGAAGATGGTTGGCACTGGTTCTACTGTGAAGTTGCAGCGGGGGCACTGGTTCTACTGGGAGGGAGCCGGTGGGCACTGGTTCTACTGGGAGGGAGCTGGTGGGCACTGGTTCCACTGGGAGGAAGGTGGTGGGCACTGGTTCTACTGGGAGGGAGCCGGTGGGCACTGGTTCTACTGGGAGGAAGGTGGTAGGCACTGGTTCTACTGGGAGGAAGGTGGTAGGCACTGGTTCCACTGGGAGGAAGGTGGTAGGCACTGGTTCTACTGGGAGGGAGCCGGTGGGCACTGGTTCTACTGGGAGGAAGGTGGTAGGCACTGGTTCCACTGGGAGGGAGCCGGTGGGCACTGGTTCCACTGGGAGGAAGGTGGTAGGCACTGGTTCTACTGGGAGGGAGCTGGTGGGCACTGGTTCCACTGGGAGGAAGGTGGTGGGCACTGGTTCCACTGGGAGGAAGGTGGTGGGCACTGGTTCTACTGGGAGGGAGCCGGTGGGCACTGGTTCCACTGGGAGGAAGGTGGTGGGCACTGGTTCCACTGGGAGGAAGGTGGTGGGCACTGGTTCTACTGGGAGGGAGCCGGTGGGCACTGGTTCCACTGGGAGGAAGGTGGTAGGCACTGGTTCTACTGGGAGGGAGCCGGTGGGCACTGGTTCCACTGGGAGGAAGGTGGTAGGCACTGGTTCTATTGGGAGGGAGCCGGTGGGCACTGGTTCCACTGGGAGGAAGGTGGTAGGCACTGGTTCTACTGGGAGGGAGCCGGTGGGCACTGGTTCCACTGGGAGGAAGGTGGTAGGCGCTGGCTCCACTGGGAGGGAGCCGGTGGGCACTGGTTCCACTGGGAGGGAGCCGGTGGGCACTGGTTTTGCTGGGAAGGCGCTCTGGTGCCACCGCTTTTACTGGGAGGGAGTCCTTTTGGTGCTGCTTCTGCTGGGCTGACCCCGGTGCTCCCGGCCGTGCCCGCTGCCCCCTCCCCCCCCCCCCCCCCCCGCCCCGAGCCCGGTGGGTGCCCCCTAAGCCCCCGTATGTGTGTGTGTGTGTCCCCCCCCCTCGCCAAGGTGTGCCTGACGCTGACGGCCAAGCGCATGGCGCGCAAGAACTGCCTGGTGAAGAACCTGGAGGCCGTGGAGACGCTGGGTTCCACCTCCACCATCTGCTCCGACAAGACGGGGACCCTCACCCAGAACCGCATGACGGTGGCCCACATGTGGTTCGACAACCAGATCCACGAGGCTGACACCACCGAGGACCAGTCGGGTGGGCGGCTCGGCACCCTCACCCCCCCCCACCCCCCCCACCCCCCCCCCCCCCACCATGAGCACACCAACCCCAGGAGAACCCCCCCCCCCCCCTTGCGTGGCCCCGCGCCCCGTTGTCACTCCTCCTGGAGCACACCCTTTCTTGCCCTGACGCCCTTCCCCTGACACCCCCCACCCCAGGACCCCCCTGACACCCCTTCCCTGACCCCCACCCCACGACCCCCCCTTTTTCTCACCCTGGCACCTCTTCCCTGACCCCCCCCAAGCACTCCCACCCCAGGACCCCCGCCTTTTTCTCACCCTGGCACCTCTTCCCTGACCCCCCCCACCCCAGGACCCCCCCCTTTTTCTCACCCTGGCACCCCTCCCCTGACACCCCCACCCCACGACCCCCCCCTTTTTCTCACCCTGGCACCCCTCCCCTGACACCCCCACCCCAGGACCCCCCCTTTTTCCCACCCTGGCACCTCTTCCCTGACCCCCCCCACCCCAGGAGCACCCCCTTTTCTCACCCTGGCACCCCTTCTCTGACCCCCCCCCCCCATCACCCCACACTCCCCCCAGGAGAACCCATTTTCTTGCCCTGGCACCCCTTCCCTGACCCCCCCCCCAAGCACTCCCACCCCAGGACCCCCCCTTTTTCTCACCCTGGCACCCCTCCCCTGACCACCCCCCCCAACCCAGGAGTATCCCCTTTCTTGCCCTGACACCCCTCCCCTGACACCCCTCACTAGGACCCCCCCCACCTTTCCTGCCCTGGCACCCCTTAACTGCCCCCCCCCCCCGCCGAGCATCCCCACCCCAAGACCCCCCCCTTTTCTCGCCCTGACACCCCTTCCCTGACACCCCCCACCAGAACCCACCCCTTTTCTCACCCTGACACCCCCCCACCAGGACCCCCCTCCCTTTTCTTTCTCACCCCGGCACCCCTACCCTGACCCCCCCGCCCCCCCCCAGCACCAGCCCCCCCCCCCCCCTTTTCTTGCCCCTGCCCCCAGATATCGCTGCCCCGGCACCCCCTTGCCCTCCGCACCCATCTCCCGGGGCACCCCCTTCCCTGGCTCCTCAGGGCACCCCAGGAGGTGTCCCCGGAGAAGACTCGGGGGGGGTGGGGGGGGGGAGATGGGATGTCCCCAGCGCGGCTGACGTGGCCGGCTGTCCCCCAGGTGCCACCTTCGACAAACGCTCGCCCACCTGGGCGGCCCTGGCCCGTATCGCCGGGCTCTGCAACCGCGCCGTCTTCAAGCCGGGCCAGGAGAACATCTCCATTTCCAAGGTAGGAGCCCCAAAAATCCTGCCAGGGGGTGGGGGGGGGGGGGTGGGTGCTGGCGGGGTCACCCTCATCCCCTTTTCCCGGTGGCAGCGGGACACGGCGGGTGACGCCTCGGAGTCGGCGCTGCTGAAGTGCATCCAGCTCTCCTGCGGCTCCGTCAAGAAGATGCGGGACAAGAACCCCAAAGTCACCGAGATCCCCTTCAACTCCACCAACAAGTACCAGGTGGGGCCGGCGGTGACACCCCCCCACTCCCTCCACCACTCCCCCCCCAAACCCCCCCCAAGGGTGGCCACCCGGTGCCAAGGTGCCCGCTGTGCCCGCAGCTCTCCATCCACGAGCGGGAGGAGGACCCCCAGGGCTACCTGCTGGTGATGAAGGGGGCCCCCGAGCGCATCCTGGACCGCTGCTCCCGCATCCTGCTGCAGGGCCAGGAGGTGCCCCTGGACCAGGAGATGCGGGAAGCCTTCCAGAACGCCTACCTGGAGCTGGGGGGGCTGGGGGAGAGGGTGCTGGGTGAGCATGGGGCGGGGGGGCGAGGCAGAGGGGCTGCGGGAGGATGGGGGGCGGGCAGAGGGGCTGGGGGAGAGGGTGCTGGGTGAGCATGGGGCCGGGGGGCGAGGCAGAGGGGCTGCGGGAGGATGGGGGGGCCGAGGGGGGGGGGCGAGGCAGAGGGGCTGGGGGAGGATGGGGTGGGGCGGGCAGAGGGGCTGGGGGAGAGGGGGCTGGGTGAGCATGGCGGGGGGGGGGAGAGGGCGGGGCAGAGGGGCTGGGGGAGGATGTGGGGCACAGGGGACTGGGTGAGCATGGGGGGGGCCGCGGGGGGGGGGGGGCAGAGGGGCTGGGGGAGGATCGGGGGGAGGGGGGGGGCAGAGGGGCTGGGGCAGAGAGGGCTGAGTGAGGATGGGGGGGGCAGAGGGGCTGGGGGAGAGGGAGCTGGGGGAGGATGGGGGGCATGGCAGAGGGGACGGGGGCTGGGGGGCGCAGGAGGGGGCCGGGGGGGCGCAGAGGAGGATGGGGGGGGGGGGCAGAGGGGCTGGGGCAGAGGGGGCTGAGTGAGCATGGGGGGGCAGAGGGGGGGCAGAGGGGCTGGGGGAGGATGTGGGGCACAGGGGACTGGGTGAGCATGGGGGGGCCGCGGGGGGGGGGGGGGGCAGAGGGGCTGGGGGAGGATCGGGGGGAGAGGGGGGGGCAGAGGCGCTGGGGCAGAGAGGGCTGAGTGAGGATGGGGGGGGCAGAGGGGGGGCAGAGGGGCTGGGGGAGGATCGGGGGGGGGGGGCAGAGGCGCTGGGGCAGAGAGGGCTGAGTGAGCATGGGGGGGGGCAGAGGGGCTGGGGGAGAGGGAGCTGGGGGAGGATAGGGGGCATGGCAGGGGGACGGGGGCTGGGGGGCGCAGGAGGGGGCCGGGGGGGGCGCAGAGGAGGATGGGGGGGGGGGGGGCAGAGGGGCTGGGGCAGAGGGGGCTGAGTGAGCATGGGGGGGGGCAGAGGGGGGGCAGAGGGGCTGGGGGAGGATGTGGGGCACAGGGGGCTGGGTGAGCGGGGGGGGGCAGAGGGGGGGCAGAGGGGCTGGGGGAGGATGTGGGGCACAGGGGGCTGGGTGAGCATGGGGGGGGCCGCGGGGGGGAGGGGGGGGGGCAGAGGGGCTGGGGGAGGATCGGGGGGAGAGGGGGGGGCAGAGGGGCTGGGGGCGGAGAGGGCTGAGTGAGCATGGGGGGGGGCAGAGGGGCTGGGGGAGAGGGGGCTGGAGGAGGATGGGGGGCGCAGGAGGGGGCCGGGGGGCGCAGGGGGGGGAGGATGGGGGGGGGGGGGGGGGGCAGAGGGGCTGAGGGAGGGGCAGGAAGGCACCGGGGCGGGGGGGGGGGGGGGCACAAGTGACGTGGGGGCAAAGGCAGCGCCGGGGGTGGTGGGTGCTGGGGGGGGCCGTGGCGAGGATGAGGAGGAACCGGGGCGAGGGACGGGGGGGGGTGCCCGGGGTTGGGGGGGGGGGGGGTGGGGGTGCTTGCGCCCTGTCACCCCCTGATGTCCCGTGTCCCCCCCCGCCCCCCCCCAGGTTTTTGCCACCTCTACCTGCCCCCCGACAAGTTCCCCCGCGGGTTCCGCTTCGACGCCGACGAGGTGAACTTCCCCACGGAGGAGCTCTGCTTCGTGGGGCTCATGTCCATGATCGACCCCCCCCGCGCCGCCCGTCCCCGACGCCGTCGGCAAGTGCCGCAGCGCCGGCATCAAGGTGGGGGGGGGGGGGCACCCCCGGAACCTTTCCCCCCACCACCCCCACTCCCCAACCCACCACCCCCCCCCCAAATCCCACCCCCCCGGGTCTTCCCCCGTCCCTGCACTCCTTGCGCTCCCGAGCCCCGCGGCCCCCCCCCCACCGAGGAAGGGGCACTGCTCCCCCCCCCCCCCCCCCCAAGAAAGCCCCTGGGGTCCCCCCCTCCAATCCCCGCACCCCCCAAAATCCCCCTGGGTCCCCCCCTTGACCCCCGCACTCCCCAAATCCCCCTGGATCCCCCCCTGGATCCCTGCACTACCGCATCCTCCTTGTGTTCCCCCCCCCCAGCCCTGTGTCCCACCCCCCAAGCAGGGGGCACTGCTGCCCCCCCCCCCCAAGAAAGGCCCCTGGGGTCCCCCCCTCCAATCCCCGCACCCCCCAAATCCCCCTGGATCCCCCCTGGATCCCTGCACTCCGCATCCTTCCTTGCGCTCTCCCCCCCCCCCCGCCTCCAGCCCCGTGTCCCACCCCCCAAGCAGGGGGCACTGCTGCCCCCCTCCCCCCCAAAAAAGCCCCTGGGGTCCCCCCCTCCAATCCCCGCACCCCCCAAATCCCCCTGCATCCCCCCCTCCATCCCTGCACTCCGCATCCGCCCTGGGCTCCCCCCCCAGCCCTGCGTCCCCCTGGGGTGCCCCCCTGAGCAGGGGAAACTGCTGTGTTGCCCCCCCCCCAAGAAAAAAACAACCCTGGGGTATCCCCCATCCCTGCCACCCCCCCGGGGTTCCCCGCCCCATGCCTGCACCCCCCAAATCCCCTGGACTCCCCCCCCCATCCCTGTGCCCCTCTGAGCTGTGCCCCTCTGAGGTGTCCCCCCCCCCGAGCAGGGGTCACTGCTGTCCCCCCCCTCCATCCCTGCACCCCCAAACACCTTGGGTCCCCCCCCATCCCTGCACCCCCCAAATCCCTTGGGTCCCCCCCCCATCCCTGCACCCCTCTGAGGTCCCCCTCCCGAGCAGGGGTCACTGCTGCCCCCCCCCCATCCCTGCACTCCCAAATCCCCTGAATCCCCCCGGCCCCCCCCACATCCCTGCACCCCAAAATCCCCTGGTCCCCCCCTATCCTTGCACCCCTCTGGGGCCCCCCCCGAGCAGGGGTCACTGCTGCCCCCCCATCCCTGCACCCCAAAATCCCCTGGATCCCCCCCATCCCTGCACCCCTCTGAGGTGTGTCGTCCCCCCCCCCGCCCCCAACCAGGAGTCACTGCTGTCCCCCCCCCCATCCCTGCACCCCCAAATCCCTGGGTGTGTCCCCCCCCCCCATCCCTGCCACCCCCCCGGACCCCCCATCCCTGCACCCCTCTGAGGTCCCCCGAGCAGGGGTCACTGCTGTTCCCCCCCCCATCCCGGCACCCCAAACACTTTGGGTCCCCCCCATCCCTGCACCCCCAAATCCCCTGGGTCCCCACCCCATCCCTGCCACCCCCCCGGTCCCCCCCCATCCTGCACCCCTCTGGGGCCCCCCCCCGAGCAGGGGTCACTGCTGCCCCCCCCATCCCTGCACCCCAAAATCCCCTGGATCCCCCCCATCCATACACCCTTCTGAGGTGTCCCCCCCCCGACTAGGAGTCACTGCTGTCCCCCCCCATCCCTGCACCCCAAAACCCCTTTGGTCCCCCCCCATCCCTGCACCCCTCTGAGGTCCCCCCCCGAGCAGGGGTCACTGCTGTCCCCCCCCCCCATCCTGTACCCCCAGACCCCCTGTGTCCCCCCCACCATAATCCCTGCACCCCCCGAGCAGGGTGTCACCCCCTCCATGTCTCGTTCCCCCCTGCCCCCCCCCCCCCCACCGCCCCCCCCCAGGTGATCATGGTGACCGGGGACCACCCCATCACGGCCAAGGCCATCGCCAAGGGGGTGGGCATCATCTCGGAGGGCAACGAGACGGTGGAGGACATCGCCGCCCGCCTCAACATCCCCGTCAGCCAGGTCAACCCCCGGTAGGTCCTGGGGCCGGTGGAGGGGGGGGGGGGGGTGTCCATGGTGGGGGGGGAGTCCGTGGGGTGCGGTGCCCCCCGCTGAGGCTGCGGTGGGCAGGGAGGCCAAGGCCTGCGTGGTGCATGGCTCCGACCTGAAGGACATGAGCTCGGAGCAGCTGGACGAGATCCTGAAGAACCACACGGAGATCGTCTTCGCCCGCACCTCCCCCCAGCAGAAGCTCATCATCGTGGAGGGCTGCCAGCGCCAGGTGTCACCTCCCCCCTCCCGCCCTGTCCCCCTGCCCCGTCCTCATGCCCCACGGTGTCCCCCATCCTTGTGCCCCGTGGTGTCCCCATCCCCATGGTGTCCCCATCCTTGCCTGGTGGTGTTCCCCATCCCCGGGGTGTCCCCGTCCTTGTGCCTCAAGGTGTCCCATCCACATGGTGTCCCCATCCTTGCCTGGTGGTGTTCCCCATCCCCGGGGTGTCCCCATCCCCATGGTGTCCCCATCCTTGTGCCCCATGGTGTCCCCATCCCCATGGTGTCCCCATCCTTGCCTGGTGGTGTTCCTCATCCCCGGGGTGTCCCCGTCCTTGTGCCTCAAGGTGTCCCCATCCCCATGGTGTCCCCATCCTTGCCTGGTGGTGTTCCCCATCCTTGTGCCCCATGGTGTCCCCATCCTTATGGTGTCCCCATCCTTGTGCCCCATGGTGTCCCCATCCCCATGGTGTCCCCATCCTTGCCTGGTGGTGTTCCTCATCCCCGGGGTGTCCCCGTCCTTGTGCCTCAAGATGTCCCCATCCCCATGGTGTCTCTCTCCTTGCCTGGTGGTGTTCCCCATCCCCGGGGTGTCCCCATCCCCATGGTGTCCCCATCTTTGTGCCCCATGGTGTCCCCATCCCCATGGTGTCCCCATCCTTGCCTGGTGATGTTCCTCATCCCGGGGTGTCCCCGTCCTTGTGCCTCAAGGTGTCCCCATCCCCATGGTGTCCCCATCCTTGCCTGGTGGTGTTCCCCATCCCCGGGGTGTCCCCATCCCCATGGTGTCCCCATCCTTGTGCCCCATGGTGTCCCCATCCCCATGGTGTCCCCATCCTTGCCTGGTGGTGTTCCTCATCCCCAGGGTGTCCCCGTCCTTGTGCCTCAAGGTGTCCCCATCCCCATGGTGTCCCCATCCTTGCCTGGTGATGTTCCTCATCCCCGGGGTGTCCCCATCCTTGTGCCTCAAGGTGTCCCCATCCCCATGGTGTCCCCATCCTTGCCTGATGGTGTTCCTCATCCCCAGGGTGTCCCCGTCCTTGTGCCTCAAGGTGTCCCCATCCCCATGGTGTCCCCATCCTTGCCTGGTGGTGTTCCCCATCCCCGGGTGTCCCCGTCCTTGTGCCTCAAGGTGTCCCCATCCACATGGTGTCCCCATCCTTGCCTGGTGGTGTTCCCCATCCCCGGGGTGTCCCCATCCCATGGTGTCCCCATCCTTGTGTCCTATGGTGTCCCCATCCCCATGGTGTCCCCATCCTTGCCTGGTGGTGTTCCCCATCCCCGGGGTGTCCCCATCCCCATGGTGTCCCCATCCTTGTGTCCTATGGTGTCCCCATCCCCATAGTGTCCCCATCCTTGCCTGGTGGTGTTCCCCATCCCCGGGGTGTCCCCATCCCCATGGTGTCCCCATCCTTGTGCCCCATGGTGTCCCCATCCCCATGGTGTCCCCATCCTTGCCTGGTGATGTTCCTCATCCCCGGGGTGTCCCTGTCCTTGTGCCTCAAGGTGTCCCCATCCCCATGGTGTCCCCATCCTTGCCTGATGGTGTTCCTCATCCCCAGGGTGTCCCCGTCCTTGTGCCTCAAGGTGTCCCATCCCCATGGTGTCCCCATCCTTGCCTGGTGGTGTTCCCCATCCCCGTGGTGTTCCCCATCCCCGTGCCCCACAGTGCCACCATCCCCGTGCCCCGTGGTGTCATCCATGCCCCACAACACACTCACCCCCGTGCCCTGTCCCCGTCCCCGCCGTGCCTGACCCCCCGCGTCCCCAGGGTGCCATCGTGGCGGTAACGGGGGACGGGGTGAACGACTCCCCGGCGCTGAAGAAGGCGGACATTGGCATCGCCATGGGCATCGCCGGCTCCGACGTCTCCAAGCAGGCGGCTGACATGATCCTCCTCGATGACAACTTCGCCTCCATCGTCACCGGCGTGGAGGAAGGTCGGGGCCGGACCCTCCATCACCTTCCTCCCCATCCCCACAGGATGGGTGCCCGTCACCGTCCTGTCCCCCCCCCCACTGTCACCCGCTGTCACCCTCAGGCCGCCTGATCTTCGACAACCTGAAGAAGTCCATTGCCTACACCCTGACCAGCAACATCCCCGAGATCACCCCCTTCCTCCTCTTCATCATCGCCAACATCCCCCTGCCCCTGGGCACCGTCACCATCCTCTGCATCGACCTGGGCACCGACATGGTGAGGACGGGGCCGGGGGGGGGAGTGGGGTGGGGTGGGTGACAAAGGCGGGGGGGTGAGGGACCTCGCCGTCATCCCCCCCCCACCCCCGCCCAGGTCCCCGCCATCTCGCTGGCCTACGAGGCGGCCGAGAGCGACATCATGAAGCGCCAGCCCCGCAACCCCCGCACCGACAAACTGGTGAACGAGCGGCTCATCAGCATGGCCTACGGGCAGATCGGTGGGTGACGGCAGGGGGGGGACAACCGGGGACACCGCTGCCACCCGCCCCAGCCCCGGGACCCGCCGCTGACACCGGCCGCCTGCTAGAGATACCAAGGGAGAACCCCCACCCCCCCGCCTTCCCCCAGCCAGCACCGTGGTCACCCTGTGACACCAGGGCACCCACTGGTGACACTGGGGTGTCCCCTCCAGCTGGCATTACGGGCACCGTGTGGCACCAGAGCTCCCAGTGGCACCCACTAGTGACCCCAGGGCACCCACTGGTGACGCCGAGGTGTCCCCTCCAGCTCCCTTAGGGGCACCGTGTGACACAGAAGCACCCGTTTGTCACCCCAGGGCTCCCAGGTCCACCCCAGGGCACCCACTGGTGACATCGGGGTGTCCCCTCCAGCTGGCATTAGGGGCACCGTGTGACCCCAAGGCACCCACTGGTGACACCGGGGTGTCCCCTCCAGCTGGCATTAGGGGCACCGCGTGGCACCAGGGCTCCCAGTGGTACCCCAGGGCACCCACTGGTGACACCAAGGTGTCCCCTCCAGCTCCCTTAGGGGCACCGTGTGACACAGAGGCACCCGCTTGTCACCCCAGGGCTCCCAGAGCCACCCCAGGGCACCCACTGGTGACATCGGGGTGTCCCCTCCAGCTGGCATTAGGGGCACCGTGTGACACCAGGGCTCCCAGTGGCACCCCAGGGCACCCACTGGTGACACCAAGGTGTCCCCTCCAGCTCCCTTAGGGGCACCGTGTGACACAGAGGCACCCGTTTGTCACCCCAGGGCTCCCAGGTCCACCCCAGGGCACCCACTGGTGACACCGGGGTGTCCCCTCCAGCTGGCATTAGGGGCACCGCGTGGCACCAGGGCTCCCAGTGGTACCCCAGGGCACCCACTAGTGACCCCAGGGCACCCACTGGTGACACCGAGGTGTCCCCTCCAGCTCCCTTAGGGGCACCGTGTGACACAGAGGCACCCGCTTGTCACCCCAGGGCTCCCAGGTCCACCCCAGGGCACCCACTGGTGACACCGGGGTGTCCCCTCCAGCTGGCATGAGGGACACGGTGTGACACCAGTGCTCTCGGTGGCACCCACTAGTGACCCCAGGGCACCCACTGGTGACCCCAGGGCACCCTCTAGAGATACCGGGGGACACCCCCCCAGCTGGCACCCTGGCCCCTGTGTGACACCAGGGCACCCATCAGTGACCCCAGAGCACCCACCTGAGATCAAGGCCACGCTGTGGCACCCCAAGATCCCGGGGTGCCCATCCCCGATCCCGGGATGCCGATCCCTGACCCTGGGATGCAGATCCGGGGGTGCCCATCCCGGATCCTGGGGTGCCCATCCCTGCTCCCAGGGTGCTGATCCCCGATCCCGGGGTGCCGATCCATCTTCCCGGGGTGCCGATCCCTGATCCCAGGGTGCCAATCCCTGACTCCGAGGTGCCGATCCGGGGGTGTCCATCCCGGGGTGCCCATCTCTGATCCCAGGGTGCCAATCCCTGGCCCTGGGGTGCCCATCCCCGATCCCGGGGTGCTGATCCCCAAT
Organism: Chroicocephalus ridibundus; assembly: GCF_963924245.1. Classification (NCBI taxonomy): domain Eukaryota; kingdom Metazoa; phylum Chordata; class Aves; order Charadriiformes; family Laridae; genus Chroicocephalus; species Chroicocephalus ridibundus. The sequence goes on from NW_026961271.1 coordinate 19,716, forward strand.
CCCAGGGTGCCGATCCCTGACCCTAGGGTGCCGATCTGGAGGTACCCATCCCCAATCCCAGGGTGCCAATCCCTGATCCCAGGGTGCCAATCCAGGGGTGCCCATCCCTGATCCTGGGATGCCCATCGCTGCTCCCAGGATGCCGATCCGTGATCCCGGTGTGCCAATTCCCGATCCCGGGGTGCCCAACCCTGACCCCAAGGTGCTGATCCCGAGGGTGCCCGTCCCCGATCCTGGGGTGACAATTCCCGATCCTGGGGACCCCATCCCTGATCCCAGGGTGCCCATCCCTGACCCCGGGGTGCTGATTCCCGATCCCAAGGTGCCCATTCCTGACCCTGGGGTGCCGATTCCCGATCCTGGGGACCCCATCCCTGATCCCAGGGTGCCCATCCCTGACCCTGGGGTGCTGATTCCCGATCCCAAGGTGCCCATTCTTGACCCTGGGGTGCCGATTCGGGGGTGCCCATCCCTGATCCTGGGATGCCCATCCGTGATCCCGGGCTGCCGATTCCCGATCCCGGAGTGCCCATCCCTGACCCCGGGGTGCCGATTCCTGATCCCAGGGTCCCCATCCCTGACCCCGGGCTGCCGATTCCCGATCCTGGGATGCCCATCCCTGACCCCGGGGTGCCGATTCCCGATCCGGGGTCCCCATCCCTGACCCCGGGCTGCCGATTCCTGATCCTGGGATGCCCATTCCTGACCCTGGGCTGCTGATTCGGGGGTGCCCATCCCTGATCCTGGGATGCCCATCCGTGATCCCGGGCTGCCGATTCCCGATCCCGGAGTGCCCATCCCTGACCCCGGGGTGCCGATTCCTGATCCCAGGGTCCCCATCCCTGACCCCGGGCTGCCGATTCCCGATCCTGGGATGCCCATCCCTGACCCCGGGGTGCCGATTCCCGATCCCGGGGTCCCCATCCCTGACCCCGGGCTGCCGATTCCTGATCCTGGGATGCCCATTCCTGACCCTGGGCTGCTGATCCCGGGGGTCCCCATCCCCAATCCCAGGGTGCTGATTCCTGATCCCGGGGTGCAAATCCAGGGGTGCCCATCCCTGATCCTGGGATGCCCATCGCTGTTCCCAGGGTGCCCATCGCTGACCCCGGGGTGCCAATTCCCGATCCCGGAGTGCCCATCCCTGACCCCGGGCTGCCGATTCCTGATCCTGGGATGCCCATCCCTGACCCCAGGGTGCTGATTCCCAATCCCAGGGCGCCCATCCCTGACCCTGGGGTGCCGATTTGGAGGTGCCCACCCCGGGGTCCCCATCCCTAACCCCGTGGTGCCGATTCCCGATCCCGGGGTGCCGATTCCTGATCCCGGGGTCCCCATCCCTGATCCCGGGGTGCCGATTCCCGATCCTGGGATGCCAATCCGTGATCCCGGGGTATCGATTCCTGATCCTGGGATGCCCATCCCTGACCCTGTGGTGCCAAGTCCCGATCCCGGGGTGCCCATCCCTGACCCCGGGCTGCTGATCCCGGGGGTGCCCACCCCGGGGGTCCCCATCCCCAATCCCAGGGTGCCGATTCCTGATCCTGGGGTGCAAATCCAGGGGTGCCCATCCCTGATCCTGGGATGCCCACCACTGTTCCCAGGGTTCCCATCGCTGACCCCGGGGTGCCAATTCCCGATCCCGGGGTCCCCATCCCTGACCCCGGGCTGCCGATTCCTGATCCTGGGATGCCCATCCCTGACCCCAGGGTGCTGATTCCCGATCCCAGGGCGCCCATCCCTGACCCTGGGGTGCCGATTTGGGGGTGCCCACCCCGGGGTCCCCATCCCTGATCCCGGGGTGCCGATTCCTGATCCCGGGGTCCCCATCCCTGATCCCGGGGTGCCGATTCCCGATCCTGGGATGCCAATCCATGATCCTGGGGTGTCGATTCCTGATCCTGGGATGCCCATCCCTGACCCCGTGGTGCCAAGTCCTGATCCCGGGGTGCCCATTCCTGACCCCGGGCTGCTGATCCCGGGGGTGCCCACCCCGGGGGTCCCCATCCCCAATCCCAGGGTGCCGTTTCCTGATCCCGGGGTGCCAATCCAGGGGTGCCCATCCCTGATCCTGGGATGCCCATCGCTGTTCCCAGGGTGCCCATCCCTGACCCCGGGGTGCCAATTCCCGATCCCGGAGTGCCCATCCCTGATCCCGGGGTGCCGATTCCCGATCCCGGGGTGCCCATCCCTGACCCCAGGGTGCCGATTCCTGATCCTGGATGCCCGTCCCTGATCCCGTGGTGCCGATTCCTGATCCCAGGGTGCCCATCCCTGACCCCGGGGTGCCGATTCCCGATCCCGGAGTGCCCATCCCTGACCCCGGGCTGCTGATCCCGGTGGTGCCCGCCCCAGGGTCCCCATCCCTGATCCCAGGGTGCCGATTCCTGATCCCGGGGTGCCAATCCAGGGGTGCCCATCCCTGATCCTGAGATGCCCATCGCTGTTCCCAGGGTGCCCATCCCTGGCCCCAGGCTGCTGATCCCGAGGGTGCCCACCCCGGGGCCCCCATCCCTGATCCCAGGGTGTCGATTCCCGATCCCGGGGTGCCCATCCCTGACCCCAGGCTGCTGATCCTGGGGGTGCCCACCCCGGGGTCCCCATTCCCGATCCTGGGGTGCCTGTCCCTGACCCCGGGGTGCCCCCCCCCCCCCCCCTCCCAGGGATGATCCAGGCGCTGGGCGGTTTCTTCACCTACTTCGTCATCCTGGCGGAGAACGGGTTCCTGCCCGGAACGCTGGTGGGCATCCGCCTGGCGTGGGACGATCGCTCCACCAACGACCTGGAGGACTCCTACGGCCAGGAGTGGGTGCGTGTCCCGTGGGCACCCTCGCCCCCCCCCGCCGTGTACCCTCGGGCACCCTCGCACTCCCCCCCCCGTGTGCCCTCGGGCACCCTCGCACCCCCCTCCTCGTGTGCCCACGGGCACCCTGGCACCCCCCCCCCCCCGTGTACCCTCGGGCACCCTCGCCCCCCCCCCCCGTGTGCCCTCGGGCACCCTCGCACCCCCCCCCCCGTGTACCCTCGGGCACCCTCGCCCCCCCCCTCCGTGTGCCCTCGGGCACCCTCGCACCCCCCCCCCCCCGCCTCCTGTACACTCGGGCACCCTTGCCCCCCCCCCCCCCACCGTGTACCGTCGGGCACCCTCGCACCCCCCCCCCATGTACCCTCGGGCACCCTCGCACCCCCCTCCTCGTGTGCCCACGGGCATCCTGGCACCCCCCCCCCCGCCGTGTACCCTCGGGCACCCTCGCACCCCCCTCCTCGTGTGCCCACGGGCACCCTGGCACCCCCCCCCCCCGTGTACCCTCGGGCACCCTCGCCCCCCCCCCCCCGTGTGCCCTCGGGCACCCTCGCACCCCCCCCCCCGTGTACCCTCGGGCACCCTCGCCCCCCCCCTCCGTGTGCCCTCGGGCACCCTCGCACCCCCCCCCCCCCGCCTCCTGTACACTCGGGCACCCTTGCCCCCCCCCCCCCCACCGTGTACCGTCGGGCACCCTCGCACCCCCCCCCCGTGTACCCTCGGGCACCCTCGCACCCCCCTCCTCGTGTGCCCACGGGCATCCTGGCACCCCCCCCCCCGCCGTGTACCCTCGGGCACCCTCGCCCCCCCCCCCCCGTGTACCCTCGGGCACCCTCGCACCCCCCCCACCGTGTGCCCATGGGCACCCTCACCCCCCCCACCCCGCCCCGTGTACCCTCGGGCATGGGCACCCTCGCACCCCCCCCCCCCGCCCCGTGTACGCTCGGGCACCCTCACACCCCCCCCTCCTTGTGTGCCCACGGGCACCCTCGCACCCCCCCCCCCCCGCCTCTTGTACCCTCGGGCACCCTTGCCCCCCCCCCCCCCCCCACCGTGTACCGTCGGGCACCCTCGCACCCCCCCCCCCGTGTACCCTCGGGCACCCTCGCACCCCCCACCCCTTGTACCCTCGGACATGGGCACCCTCGTACCCCCCCACCCCCCCCCCCCGTGTACCGTCGGGCACCCTGGCCCCCCCCCCACCGTG